>NC_136794.1:37060703-37261896 GCF_951216825.1 Electrona antarctica | reverse complement strand
TAATGTAGTAAGTACATTTACTTAATGTTTCATTGTCTAAGTATTTGTATACTAGTCTGTACAGTGACAATAAATTTAATCTAATCTAATGTAAGTATTCTTACAATTTTGAGGTATTTGTAGTATATAGTATTTATATATATATAGTATTTCCAATTATTTTACTTCTACTCTACTACATCTCGGATCCAAATGTTGTTTACTCCACTACTTTTATTTGAAAACTTTAGTTACTAGTTACTTTGTACATTTGTATTATTATTACAAAACAACATACATTAACCATTTCAGCCCTTTTGAAAATAGCCAATCTGCTATTTTCAAAAGATTATTATACATTTGAAAACTTTAAAAGTGACATGCCGGGACATGCCGGGTTGCATCACTGCTTTTTGCAGATGATGTGGTCCTGATCCTGATGGCACCATCGGTCCAAGACCTTCAGCTCTCACTGGACCGGTTCACAGCAGAGTGTACGGTGGCTGGGATGAGGATCAGCGTCTCCAAATCTGAGGCCATGGTTCTCAGCAGGAAAACCGGTGGATGGTGCAGTCTGGGTAGGGAATGAGGCATTACCCCAGGTGAAGGAGTTCAAGTATCTCGGGGTCTTGTTCACTAGTGAGGGGAGGACGGAGAAGGAGATCAGCCGGAGAATCGGAGCGGCAGGGGCGGTATCACAGTCGCTGTACTGCACTGTTGTGAGTTGTGTTAACCAACTGCCTTGCCAAAGGGGGACCCTTGCATCCCCATGGCATTTTCACCAACCTCAACGGAATCACTGGAGGGTGCAACGTGGAGTGGGAGGAGAAAACAGTGAGAGAAGCTGCCGAAAGGTCTCAGAGCTGAGCATGAGCAATTGCTCACTATATTCACAGGCTCGAGTTGGAGTTTCAGCTGGAGGCGGCCATCAGGCTGCATACATTGGCGTTCGAGTCTGCTCCTTCACAAACTGGCAGTGTCCATTTCCCCCGTCCTGTTCCTCCAGCAACTGTGGCAGCACCTGCCTGCCTCTACTGCCATTACTGGTATACTCGCCTCCACTACACTACCGGGTAATGCTGATTCATTTAAGCACAGAAATCAGCACTTTTGAAATTGGCCAAAGCACAACTGTTCACTCTACTGCAGTGCACATTTTCAGGTTTAAATACATTCTGGTGACACTCCAGTATAGGTAATTTTGTAGGTATTTCATATTTTGTACAGTATAATGTGACGACTTTAGGCCAACAGTCTTGAGAGCATTGGTTGCTCTTTTTGTGATCAGAACAGGGTGTCAATTAGGCACCCAGATCTACAAGTTTGTCGATATTCTACTTTTAATTAAATAACCAAGCCCGAATTTGTCTTCTTCTTCCGCCAGAAAATATAGTTCTGGCTTAACTGTGCAGTCTGTGCATTGGCCAAAAGGTGGCGCTATAGCACTCAATTGAAAAATGCAAACATTGAACAGGCATAGGTCATGAACCGTTTTACTGCCAGCAATAACATTTTAATACACATATGCGTCTCCTCACGGTGAACAAATGTGGCATTGTGACCATAGACATATATACGTAGACGCCCTTTCCAGCTCTGAGGCGCGTGTCACCATTGAAGGCACAATTTTCCCGAGATTCCTTGCAACGCATTTGCCTTCAATGAGCAGCTTCCGCGTGCGTAACATAAGTCCCGGAAAAGACGGGCAGCGACACAGAGTGCCTTCAGCAAATGCCTTCAACACTTCTAAATAAGAAAGCTGCGGAGAACTGTTGCTTTGTGTTCACTCTTTAATGTTTTCTGTTAGTAATCTAATCCCTCCTGGCTCTGATGTTGTATTGTTGTATTAATAACTTTGTTGTTTGTGTTTGTTTGTTTGTCTTGTTTTGTATTGTAATGTATATTGTCATGACTGTTATAAAGATTTGTTAAAAAAAAACTGCAAAACAGCACTGCACTTCCGCCTTCATTGGGATACACGTCGCTCCAATGAACTGCAACGGCCAGTGAGGCATCTATTTTTTATAATATCTATGATTGTGACCTTTAGATCTCCCACCATTTTGAATTATATGAAAAGCAGTTAAAGGTGTACAAGTGCTGCCTTTAAAGTGTTGCCTCCCGTTGAGATACAGACGCCCCAGAGCCGGAAGAAGCGTCTACGTTTATATGTCTATGTGCAGAACTGCTTGGGCAGAGGGAGCTCCCCTTCCTGTTAATGACAAAAAATGCAATAAATGAGTTGAAGTTATTATTAAAGGTGTATAGAGCACAGGTTCCCATATAAAAATAAGTTGTGAATTAATCAATTAAGCCCTATTTCAATAATGCTGATCTACATTATTATTATTATTATCTGACATGTGATGTTAAAACTAAAATGTGTGTACACTATTAACTTGTCCTCAGACGGTCCCTCGCCTGTTCAGTTCCCATGCTGAGGGAGAGAGAGAGAGAGAGAGAGAGAGAGAGAGAGAGAGAGAGAGAGAGAGAGAGGGAGAGGAATGGAAAAGAAAAGCTGATTTGTGGATTTTATGTTTAGGTCTTGAGTCATAGCTCATTAGACCACGCGATGGCCAACAGCGTGTGCTGTTTTTGTGCTCTTGGACGTGAAGGAGGAGAGCTGCACGGCAACACTGAGGTATTTCAGGGCCAAACGCATTGTGTGGGTCAGACAGGACAGGCCGTCCATTCCGCTAATCTGCTGATCCCGACAGATCCCATGACTGTATATAGACAGTGATAGAATTATTGTTGCTGTCGGGCAGAAACCAATTGATCTCCATATTCTAAGTTTTTGTGTTTTCTTCCTAAATCAATACCGTACGTAATATCGTACTACAGCGTCACACAAAAAGCATTAAAAGTAGCAGAAACATGGCACGATGTGACACGTTTTGAGCTTGTACTGTTGATCTGCTACTTTAGCTGTTTTTTAATTTGAATCCCTGACAACTAACAGTTTTGGACATGTGAGGGTTCCATCTGACAGAGACCATATTATAGATTTATGCTCCTGGAGGAGATCATAGCCCTCACACAGAGTGAGAGTGTGTGTGTGTGTGTGTGTGTGTGTGTGTGTGTGTGTGTGTTAGAGAGAGAGAGAGAGAGAGGATTGTGAGGGGCATTTTCCTGGTCCTCGGGAGAGAAATGGTTTGTTTTATGGTTGAAAACAGATTTTTAGAGGTACGTTTTAGAAAAAAGATTCACACACACACACACACACACACACACACACACACACACACACACACACACACACACACACACACACACACACACACACACACACACACACACACACACACACACACACACACACACACACAGTACAGAGTGTAGTACAGTGCAGTACAGTACAGTATGGTGTACCAGCACATTACAGGTATACTACTTGTAATTCCCTCAGTACAGACAACAGCAACGAGTTCTTGATTTACTGGCAGGTTTATTGATCTTAGTCCAAACCAGACCGTGAGAAGTGTATAGTAAAAAACATATACACAAATACAATAATCACTAGTCAAATAATAAACAAACATACAGCACTTAAACATTGTCTTAATAATGTCATATACTTTCAATTACTGTATACAAATAAACTTTGGTTACATATAATCCACATTAAACACAAAGACCACATCTGACAAACTACAGCCCAACATTAATAATAATTGACTGCAGCCAAACATTTGTTAGCCCTTAGCTGTTTAACAACATGCAACAATTCAATACAAAACAATGGACAAAACCAACACACAAAACGTCAACTGGCTGTACCTTAGTAGCTGCATGAGTACTTGTATGAGGAAATTGTGTTAGCTTAGTATTTCTTTGTATGATTCTTGATGCTATGAGCTATATAAAAGGATAGAGACTGAACTGGCGCGAAGCTCCGCCCCCCCAGCTATTCATGTCAGTGGAAGTTGCTCAGTGGTGTTTTGAAGCACCCGGAAGACTGCCGGAAGTACCGTCTCAGAACGTCTACTTCCGCATTTGACCACCAAATTTTGGTGGTCAAATGCGGAAGTGCAACCGAGCGCTCAATGTTAAAGGAGCATTCAGTGATTTGGGTGATTTGGAAAACCACCCAGTCCGCCCCGGTAACAAAATGTGCACATGCACACGCTCTACAGTGGGGGGAAGTGCAACAGGCCAACAGCATGTGCACCAAGGCCCGCCCCCACTCGATCATGATTGGAGGAAGGCCCCTCTCATCCTGATTGGATGAAGGCTTTGCCACCCGCCACCAAAACTGAAACTAGGGTTTTTTGACCCCAGGGGCTCACTGGGGACAGGGAGGAACTCCTTATATGGTCAGCACACTCTATAGTAGGGAAGATTATAAAAAAAAAAGGAAAAAATAAGTGATATTTGAATGAAGTGAAATCACTGAATATACCTTTAAAGCCCAGCTGCACGGTCTTCCCGGTCATGAATCCACGGGTCCGCCTGTAGTCCCTCCTCCTACCAATAGGGCCCAGAGCTTCAACGTTGAATAGCCTCACTGGCCCCTTGGTGCTAAACCAGCGGACTTTCTTGGTAAGTGTTACGTTAATAAATGTCCGGGCGGAAAAGAACGATCTAAAAACAAAGGTTCCTACCTAAATAAATAACTGAAAAATACTGCGCCGACTGACAGAGGCACTTACACTACTAAGTATGAGTAGTACAGCACCGTACAGTACAGTATGCGTAGTACAGTAGATTAAGTACAGTACATGTAGTAAAGTACAGTACAGTACAGTACGAGTAGTACAGTACAAGTAGTACAGTACAGCACAGTACAAGCAGTACATTACAGTACGAGTACTATAGCACAGTACAGTACGACTAGTACAGTACAGTGTAGTACAGTACAGTATGAGTAGTACAGTACAGTGCATTACAGTGTAGTACAGTATTTTATAGTACAGCACAGAACAGTACGATACGTACAGTACGATACGTACAGTATAGTAAGATACGTACAGTACAGTACGATACATACAGTACAGTACGAGAAGTGCAGTACAGTAGAGTAGGGGAGAGCCGCCACGGTTGTAACACTTTGCACGTTTCATTTTTTTACTCAGAGATCCGTTTATCTACATATTTAATATTTTCAGGCAACGGACCTACACATGTCTGCTACCATAAACCACTTCAAGTTTTTCAATTGATAAAACAGGTCGGGGGTTATTAAACCGAACGTGGACGCTGTTCCAGTGTTACATTTGCTGCGCATATCGGATTAATTGTAACGGCATGCGTGATAAATGTAACAACGCAAAAAAACACCATTAAACATATCGTTTTCAGCTTAAAGCAATTATATTTCATTGGAGCAACTCCTTAACATTGTTTTCATACCATGGATGTGATAAGAAAATGTATCAAACATAAGGGAAATATTAAATAGTACCGGGTGTACCAGTTTGGGCGTTTGAGTCAGTCCAATGGGAAAATACATTGATTAAACAAACGTTTGATTGATTGAGTTGTACAATGTTATACAACCCTAAACTAATTTAGAATACACTCTGTAATGAAAGACATCTGACTGAACATATAATATTGGCCAATATGTCAAATATGGAAATATGACTTATAATGGTATTTAATGGATAGGCGTGTGTTACAATTGACCCACTTTTGCAAGTTGTTCTTTGGCGTTGCTTACAGACCAGAATGAACGTCCATTCCGTCTAAACACGATGCAAACTAATGAAGAACATAAGCATGAAGACATCCATGTGGATTTTTTTTCACCAACATCAAAGAAAATAATTGTAGCCCACATATACTCATAAACTTCCTGGGCACGTAGAGTACGTTGCTGTACACATACTGACGCGATGGCGTCATGATGGCGTTGACCAATCAAGAGATAACGTGCATGTTACAACCATGACACGTTACAACCGTGGCGGCTCTCCCCTACAGTATGAGCAGTACAGTACGAGTGCAGTACAGGCCTACAATCGGGAGTCGGGAGAGAAAGTTTGTTTTATGGTTGAAAACAGATTTCTAGAGATACATTTTAGAAAAAAGATTCAGGGTGGGGTAAGTTTTAGGATTAGACGGTAAAAGCAGTGGTGGAAAAGTACTCACATTTTTGAGTGGTGCTATACTAGCCACTCCTATATGAACAGCTATGTGTGTCCGTCCCTATGTCCCTGTGTCCGAGTACGGAAATAAATAGCGTTGGTTGACCACCAAGTGTCTTCAGGGAAGGAACAGCAATGTGGGTCCCTATGTATGTCTCCATGTCCACTTGAGTACGGACATACCGCACAGTGACCTAAGGTGTCACTGTTGAGTAGCCTAAAGTGCTTTACAGAGTCGAACGTAATCGACGCAGAAAGTGCTAAGCAACGGAGGGTGGGAGAAATTTCTCGATTCCAGTCCGTCCCTTATGCCGTCCGTCTGTCTGGGAACGAGCCCCAACTCGACGCAACGCAAGCAGCACGAGCAGCATTCCTCAACGTGAGCAGAGAAAAGTACCCCTGGCAACCTTTGGCAGCAGAGAGCAAGAAGGCTTTTCCTCCTCTGCTCGACCCCCTCTTTCTGAAAGAGGATGACACTTCCGCCGGCACCTTGAGTTGTAAACGTGAACATGATCGGCATGGATAGATCACATTGAAAGTTAAACATGCAGGACAACATGACATCATCGTTCGAAGCACAGCTTTGTGCAGTGGGCTGCCCAATGAATGGGCCGCCCCCCTTGCTTTAATATTTTTTGGGCCAAATGTCAGGGAGACCCAGTCCAGCCCTGGTGATTATCAGGCCCGAACGGAATCCGCGGCCGTGGTGTTCAGACGAGAACTCAGTGGAATTACCGCGGAGAACAGATGTGTACAAGCTCTGATAGTTGTGTATAATTTATCGTCTCCTAATCCTATGCTTCCATTTGGTGACAATTTGGCCATTTACAGACGCGACCAACAAACCGTGTTTTCCGTTGCAGATTATCATCTTTATCCACTATGTCATCAGCCTCTTCAGTTGTGTATATTTGCATGATCTTGAAAGATGGTTTTGTTGACAGCCTGATAACTAAAGCTTAAAATAAACGCTGCTGTTTTACAATTATGAGGCCTTGACAAAGATATTATTCTTATTCTCTCTCATCACACACACACACACACACACACACACACACACACACACACACACACACACACACACACACACACACACACACACACACACACACACACACACACACACACACACACACACACACACACACACACACACACACACACACACACACACACACAGGTCTGATTTTCCTCTTAAATAAACGTTTAGTTGAAAATGTACAAAAATCACACCCGTGTGAAGTGAGGGGCACTAATATATTAAAGTCTAACTCATGTTGATTAGGTGATGTAATGGTGATAAAACAAACGCCATTAACAATAAAGAGACAATATGACATAAATGACACATTATGATGTACATTTTCCCTCATTGTCAATGCGTTTACAAAACAAACATTGAACTAAAGCCAAACATTAAACCTGTGTATAGGCCCCTCAAAAATCAAAAAGTATTTCTATCAAAATGTGTGCGTGTGCGTGTGCGCGTGCGTGTGCGTGCGCGCGCGTGCGTGCTTGCGTGCGTGCGCAAAACACACATCCAGACGATATCCCTTTGCATGTCCCGAAATGACACTTGCCTTGGGGGGGTAAAGAAGAAATAGAGAAACCCTAATCACTGGGCAGCGGTCAGAGAGGTGCGCCACCCTACGACACAACGGCAGTGGGTGATCCAGGAGCTCAGGTCTGTGGCATTGTGGGAGAAAGAAAGCCTAAACCTGGATACATAATCACTGCCCTAAAAACCCCAGGCCACTCACAAACCACTGTGCAATTACACGGTCTAATCTTTTCTACAGTACCTGTAACACTATCTTTGTCTCTGTCGGGGGGAAACCGCATATGCTACGGTGCTTTCTGCCGCAAGTGGGCATTGGTCATTTTCAGTTTTTTATACAGATTATTAAAGTTCAGAATGTTAAGCTTTCATATGATGCATCATTCATTGAAATTGGAAAATATTTGAAGGAGATATGACCATTTGAAACTTGTTACACCACAAAATTGTAAACATTTTAAACATTTTGACACCTCGAGCTGCCCAGAAATGGGTGTGACAATGGGGACATTAGGTACTAAACTCCACCCTTAATCACTCATCTAATCACTCCCCCATGCAACTGTTAACCACCCTCACAAGTTTTAACTGTCAAACACTAGAAACACACTAGATCAGACAGACTTGCTTTTAATTGCTATAAATGTACAGTACAGTAAAACAGTTGTAATTGTATGTAACGTTCCTTGTGTGGCAGCTGGACATAAACCACTAACCAGGGCAAAATTCCCAAATGGAATAATAAAGTATCCTAGAACTGACATGTTTAAACCAGTAGAACAAACAATGCAATTTGTAAGGTGCCCCATAAAACCATTTGAAAGTACAACAATTCAATTTGAAGTTAAACTCTACCTGGTTGTAAATAGCTACAGTCAACGGCGTCATGTTGTTTTTTTACTGGTACCACAGCGTTTTAATGACGTCACGTGCACGAACGCACACATTCACGTGCGCATGTGCGCATGGCTGCATGCACACAGAACAGATGATATAGACTAAGCCTATTGTTAAATAGTGTGTGAGAGTTTTAGACACAAACACAAAAGCATACTTAAAATAGTCAGACAAACATCTTTAGGCCTACGGCACACAAGCGAAACTAAAAAGTTTGCATTGGATGAATGAATCTGTTCTTTGATGGAGGAGGAGGCATTCTTCTTGTGTGCAGAACACTACACAGCAGCAGTAGCCTACTGGAGCCATAGCCTACTGCTGTAAGTGTGCATGCTTATAGGCTACGTGCGCTCAGGTAAACAGCTAAAGCTGTCCTGTTGTTATACAAAGTAGTAGCCATCGGCATGGTACTTGACACGGCGTGAAAATAGGGGGTGGTGGGGCGCCAGTAAACCTAGACCACTGGGTACTTGGTGCGCCTTGGAAAGTCTGGTGATGCGAGGTTGATTAGGTGTGTCTTCTCTTGAATCTAGGGGGGGCGCTTTCTAGCGTGCACGCACATGCACCGTTCCGTTCCGTCCCTGCGCGTGCACGTCAAAAAATGACTGGTTCCACGGCGTGGTACTGCGTTCTACGAGCATGACACCACTGGCCGTTTTATTTTATTATTTTAGGGGGGGGGGGGTAAATGGGTTTCTCTGTAGTGTGTAGGGTTTACATCTGCTCTAAAGTCCGCCCACTGTATTCGATCATGTACACGCACGCACGCATGCACACACACATACAGTATACATACACATGCACACAAACTGTTTCCGCATCCTCTCGACACAGGATGTTGGCAGTAGCTCTTAACAGTGCTAAGTAGCGCTAGCCGTATCCTCTCGACATGTAACACTAACGTAACACGCTGTCTATAAAAGCACAACCACTGGTTTCATACAGTAGTTCATACTGGCTAACATTCATTGAATGTAGCCTATGTCTCTGTCTCCATCACAGTAAATGGACTCTGTTAACGGCAAGACACACAGAACCAAACTAGCTTCCAGAACACAAACATACACCGGGCCACTACAATAACAAGACAGGTATTGATAGTATGAAACTGAGCCTGGTGACGCAAGGTTAATGAAACAGTAACAACTCACCCATAGACGAATAGAAATGTAGCACACCAATTTTGGATTGCAACACACAGACTGGAGTTCTGAATTGTATTTGCGTCTTTCTCTCAGAGTCACTGTCACTGTATACAGAGAGAGAGAGAGAGAGAGAGAGAGAGAGAGAGAGAGAGAGAGAGAGAGAGAGAGAGAGATAATGAGTTGGCAAACATGTAATGTTTTTTGTCCTCAAACAGAACACAATAATATGCAAGGACATCTCTGCCGCTGTCCTGCTACAGTTTCTCATACTGGAATCATTCCATGAACATCTTACCATCATCACAGATAAAAAAAAAATATATATATTGTGATTGGGCCATCAAAACATCCCAATTGTGGCCGTATGTAATCAAACAAACATGGTATTTCAGCATTCTCCCTGAGTTTAATTTATGAGCATGGGGTAAAAAAAATCCACTAATTCTCTTCAGGCCTTGTGGGACGCGAGTGTTCCCCTGCATTTTGAGAGGCTCTGTGCACAGTGCTTTACTGACTGAACACCCCGCCCCCTCCCCCCCTCTCCCTACCCCTCTCAAACTCAGCTTGCAGTAATCTTCAACATGTGATGCACTATAAGTGGTTGCAAAGCCACAAATTGTGATTGCATTTCATTGTTTTGTCAGCCCAACGCTGAACCTGACCTGGCTTTGTGGGCAGCAAAAGCTAACGAACAAGACGGCAAGACAAACTGCGTGCTGGGGAACGCTGGGGCGCTGTCTGCGGTGGAGATGTGGCTGCATGCGCGGCTGACGGAGTCTGAGCCATGGCCGGTTGCTCCGTTTGAAAAGCGTTTCGGCAATATTACGTTCTGCACGATTTGCAGCTGTAAATCTCTCCCAACACTGTTTGGTTTTGTTTAGGGTTTTTTATTTTTACAGCGAGAACTTAAGACTTATTCACTCTGAACTCTTGCGTAAGATGGCCAGGACCTAACATTTGTCTAGCGTGGGGGGGCCCTTATTCTGCCATCTTTATGTCAGGTGCCAAGCCAAAGGGAGACAGACTCCCAGTTTGAAGTTCTTGCATGACTCGTCTGGGAACCCCCATGCAGCCTCCATTCTCAGCGGCGGTCGCTCAAACCACTGAGGCCATTAATCTTATTATTTTTGAGAAGTTGGCACTTCGGCAAGAACGGACACTCTCATATGCGAGGCCTGAGCGGACTCCATTCATCCCCTCCCCCCCCCCCCCCCCCCCATCCCCAAGGCCACCCTGCAGCCCTCAACCAATTCAAGTTCAATTCAAACCCCCTGCGCCCCTTGCTACCCGCAACGCTCCAAACATCCTTTGTATTTATACAGTCATGTTAGGATACATCAATGGGTCAATGCTGGGGATGTCTCCAAACCCAAGAAAACAACAATCGTCTTTATCAAACACCTTACGTCACGACACCTTCCGTCATGAGAAGACCTCATCTCTTGTCGTTCTGTGGGGAAAGCCCCAGCCCCCATCGGGGAGCGAGCGAGGCAAGGAGCCCTGCGGCCATCTGCCTGTGATTACAACTTGGGAACAATACTACAACAATGGCCGCTTTTGGGCACGGCAAAAAAGCACAGGGAGAAGCCCGGCGGTGATCGCATACAACAATTACCGGGGAACCAAATCCCCCAAGTTGGCCGTTTTGTAAGGGGTGAAACCCAGAGACTTGGCGAGGCGCTGGGTTTGTGAAGCGTCCAATGCACGACTCCGGCCAACCAGCACACTCCCGAACGGATCAACGCCATGCATGGTCTCACACTGCGGCCCTAATCAAAGCCGCGTGGACCAGGGCCGTTGGACATCGCTGTCGCCGTCCTGCAGAAACCTCCCATCTCCATATTTTAACTTTTTTGTGTTTTAATTAATGGTCTATACTTGATCATACTATTACTACAGTCACACAAAAGCATCATAAGTGGCAGATTCATAAGCTCGCTTGAAACGCGACGCGAAGCAGCACAGTTCAAACATGTAGATCTGCTACTTTTGTCTGCCATTTTTTTATTTGAATCCTGAAAAGTAACAGTGTTGTTGTTGTTGTTTCTTTACATATGAAGTTTCCACCCGACAGAGACGATAAGTGGACATGTAAGCCTGTACAGTACAGATACATACAGTACGCGACTGCGCGCTCACCCATATGCAACTATACACTGGCTTTATGGAATTATTTCATTTTCCCTACAGTAAATGGATGTCTTACTGTACAGTAACCATGTTTCATGTCTGTGATGACAGACCCAGACAAGGGAAATATTTAATTGCCATATTATTCAATTTACTGAACAAGCACACCCTCAACATGATCCAACTATGATTTTGTTCCAGGAGGTCGCCAGCAAAAACCCCTGTATCATTTTAACACTGTGGTCTTTCTGACCCATTTTGAGATTTTTAAGTTGTTTATCTTTGACCAAAAAAAGGTATTCTTGACTTAAGTCAGCTTGTGTGGTACCTGACCTTACTTCAGTCATGCGAGTGTTATCCTGATCTACAGCTTGTACATAATTGCTATTTCTTAACATTTTTGAAAAATGACAAAACGGTTAATAATTGTAATTATCTTTTAACATAAATCTTCTCCTCTGGGGCTCCCTGCAGGCACAACATATTTACAGGGGGTCCTCAGCCAAATATATATATATCAATTTGCGGGTCCTTGACATGAAAAGGTTTGACAACCACTAGAGCTGTTCTAAATAATGATGTAATAGAGTGCACCTGCACACATGGAGAAGCTGTCTGGATTGAACACATTACTGTAGATACGTATGGTAGGTATTCTTTTCTCTTGTTAGAGTCCAAATATGTATACGACTTGAGAGCTTATGCTCAGCCAACAAAGCTCATATCATGCAGGGTTTTCATGTAGCATTACTTTCATTCTCCCTTCAATTTGTTTGCACACTCGGGGCCAAAACCAGAAAGACATGCAGAGATTTGTTCCAATTATTCATTTTCAGGAGAGCTAGCTTATGAGGCTCGGTCTCGACAGAGCCTCTCTGAATTGACGGATAGACGTTTTAATTCCGAGTTGAGCCAAAAAGAGCCCATGTTGGGAGCTTTTACACACACACACACACACACACACACACACACACACACACACACACACACACACACACACACACACACACACACACACACACACACACACACACACACACACACACACACACACACACACACACACACACACACACACACACACACACACACACCTGATGACAGAGGCTGTTGCGTGGAAGGAAAGCCACCCTGGTCGAGGAGGTGGCCTCGGGGCAAAATCAAGAGTAACTGCCGTTTGATGCTCTCTTAGGTTTCAATACTTGCACACACTTCATCTTCATTATCCACATTAAAGTAAACTTATACTTAAGTTGCACATGTGTCACAGCACCAAAAACAGCAGATCTACAAGCGCACAGCGTGCCGCCTGTGAACCACACTGCGAGCTTGTAAATCAGCATTTTTCTTTGCCATGCGATTGAGTATAAATCACCCTTAAGGCTGTTGGATCAACTTGACATGTGTGGGTGGTGCGTGTCACTGTTTTGGGGCTGTAGGGTGGATGTAAATCACTCAATGTCGTGAAGTCATATTGTACATGTGTGCGTGTGAGTCTCCATATGACTTTTACCAGCAGCTAATGCACAGTTCCTGGGCCTGTCAGCTGTACGAACAGTCGATTAGTTTGCGCCTCTCGCGCATTCCACTGAAACTATTGGAACAGACATGTGAAAGAGAGTGCCTTGGCAGGCAGTTAACGCTATTAAAACAGGTAGACGGGATTAAATGCCCGGCTGCTTTGGTATGTCTGTGTTGAGCAGACACACACCCCGATACAGCCAACGAGGGATTTCCCCCCACGATTCCTGGAAGGACCTGAGTTCTCATACCTTTAATAAATGTGTATACACGTTACTCTGTCATGGGAAAAGACTGCTAAACCTACCTACTGTAGACCAGGGGTTCTCAACGTTTTTGGCCGCCGGCCGGGGACCCCCAGAAATGCTTTGGCCATGTCTCGTGACCCCCGCCCCGCCCCCCTCCCCACCCCCAATACAAATTGACCGCTACAATAACCATAATAATAGTGAAAATACATCATGAATAATACTGAAACCAGATATAATCATTAAGGAAAGTTTATGCATGTACTATGTGTACTATGTAAACTCTTCATTTCTCTTTTCCAGCCATTCAGTTGCATTTTTTTTAAATCATTTGGGGACCCCCCCAAAATAATTTGGCGACCCCCCGGGGGGTTGAGAACCCCTGCTGTAGACTATGGTGCTGCAGATTGAAAATGTGGTATGATACTATAATTATGATTCACATACAGTACTGATCATAACCACGGTTGTAGGCCTACTCACATGATCAATAACAAGATTAAAGACCGATTAAAGGCCGATTCTACAAATGCCTTCTAAATCAGTAGTGGCGGCCATGTTGTTCCGGCACCCCAGAGCTCCTATTTTGAAGGACTTCCGGCACTGATTGTGTTAATGGGTTACCATTGCCAACAACGGGCTATCCTGGTGAACAAAATGGCTGGGATTTCCCCAACCGTGTGAAGAGGGAGGTGGTTTCAGAAACACAGCTAGGTGCTGCGGGCACGCCTCTATGTCACTGGTATGCAATGCAGCCATGAATCATCATCGTTTCCAATGTGTTTTGGTTCACTCATAAAAGGTCACTCGCAGTGACAGTTCAGAGTGCGGTGGAACTTTAGCTGATAGACATTTATTTAGCAGTAGTAAACTGCTATGCTACTGCTAGTATGCTACTGCTGCTTTGCGTAGCTGCCGTATCAGTTCATTAGTCAGCTGCCGATTTGTCGGCTGCCATATCAGCCCAAGGTCTTATAACTGCTGACTTATATGACTTATCATCCTCATCCTCATCATCCTTCTATCCACCCGTGGAAAATAAAGGCAATGTCATGTTTATCTAACCCTAACAATAAATAGAACACTTTTTCAATTTCCACTGAACAGAGAGTGACCTCTACATCCCATGGTAAAAAACATACTTCAAACACTTTTCTTTTTTGCCACGCAGGCCTTGGCTGGAAATTATTTAATGAGCTCTGCAGGAGATGTGACCTAAGCCACTATTTTGACACCTGTTTCAATATGTGATTTCATTCTCAGTGGGAAAATTAAAAAAAATCTATATGATTGATCATCTTCAGATTGTAACTGAAATATTTACGAGGCCCTGAGAGCGTCGAAGAATGAAATGTACATCTGTGGTTAATTGCACTGAACGGCTCAGCGTTTTGCAATTTGAAATCAGCCCTTTGTTTTCTTTCCCTCAGCGTCGGATCAAAGACGCAGAAAAAGTGGGTTTGGTATTTCTTATGTACGACAAGGGAACAAGGGAATTCATTGTCATTGCTAATTGATTACCGTTTTGTTTGAGATGATTCGTGAGGTGTAGGCCTACTAGTGGTTCTCAAACTTTTTCTTGTTGAAGAGTACATTAATATGTATTTGAGCACATGGACCCCATCTGAAAATATCTTGACACATAGAACACAACAAAACACAAGACCTATACACTAAAATCAAGGAGCCTGTGACGGTCTCCATGCACAATTTCTGTCTTTGCCACTGAGCTAATAGAGCCTGTCTGCTTGCCTGCTCTAGGGAGAAATTGCATTTTCTTCTTCTTGTCAAACAAGGTTGTGTCCAACCTAGACACAGGATGCCAATAGAAGAACAGGGAGACTCAATACAACCACCCTGTGATATTGTATATTAGCATATTCTACAATACAGATTGGACAACATGTATTCAATAAAACATAACACAAACACAATAGAACTTTAACTAAATCTCAGGGAAGTTTGAATGCGGTTTGTAAACCAGGGACTATTTTGACAATACTGTAGTGCAGGGTTCCCCAATAGGCGGCCCGCGGGCCGCAATTAAAAAAAAAGTAGTAGCCTATGCATGTCAAACTGGGCATCCTTTTCAAATGGGGTCCTGCCCTGAAAATGAATTTTCAGGGCAAGACCTCGACCTCGGCCCCCAGCCTGGTACCCTAGTCAAAATATGGCCCTCGAGGAAAATTAATTGGGGAACCCTGCAGTGAATTTGACAAACATTTAGGGCACAGCGATATTGAGTGTGTTGGATTACCTGTGCAAGAAACATTTTATACTGCACTGAAATACTGATATGAAATCCATTGGGATCCTTGGAAATAAAATAAAAAATAAAACATGCATATGCCATATGGTATATTATGTTTTCTTCTGGCAGTAATGTCAAGGATACCATGACTTGTAGCATGTACAGTCAATGGACTAAACAAGCCAGACGGCTCGCTTTGATCCTTTAATTAATTCTGTTCTCAAGTTAGCTGATGTAGTTCCCCTTGTAATGAAGAAGGGAATAGTAGCCTACAATAACGAAGCGATTATAGATCTAACATCTCACAGGCATCTTTGAGTGCAGCCCCAATCTCTTCACTTGATCCTTCTCTGATTCTACTGAAGTGACATTTACTAAAGCTCTGTTCATTCTTACTTTCCCTTTTTTCTCCCCCTTCTCCTTGCTTTCTACCCTGATCAGTGTTGCCAGA
Organism: Electrona antarctica; assembly: GCF_951216825.1. Classification (NCBI taxonomy): domain Eukaryota; kingdom Metazoa; phylum Chordata; class Actinopteri; order Myctophiformes; family Myctophidae; genus Electrona; species Electrona antarctica. Next base: position 37,245,627 of record NC_136794.1, on the reverse strand, counting down.
TATTGCGAGAAGAACAAGCAACCAGATTTGTGAAAACGTGCCCAAAAGAAGTGTCTGGGTCACACTTTAAATCTGCAGTAGGCTATATAGCCTACATCTGCTAAAAAAAATGCAAAATATGGAACATTTTAACAACACAAATCTGGTACGGGGTCCGTGGAATGAAACTATTTTCAGATGGGGGTCCGCGGACAAATAGGCCATATGATTTTTGGGTCCTTGACATGAAAATGGTTGTAAACCACTGGTTTCAACCTTAAAGCCTCACTATGTAACTTTCTTAAAGCCTCACGATGTCACTTTTTTAATGAATACAATGTAGTTTTTTTCAGTGGTGAAGTGGTCCTTTAACAGTTAAAGGACCACTTCACCACTTTTCAACTTATCTTCATATAATTGGTCCTTGCTAATGTTCATGATAAAATACCACAATTTCTGCATAATTGTATTATTGTGAGAACTGAGAACGAAAGTAAAATCAAATTTTACTTTCCCTGGATTCCTTGGGTCATGACTTTTTCAGAGTCTGTATCGTTCGGCTGTAATCGGCTTCCAAAGTTAGTGGGAGGGGCCTGTTTTACAAAGAATGACACAAATCACCAATGGAATGTCCAATCCACCCCAAATTTCATTCACATGTCGAGGGTGGTTTAATCAACTGAGAGCGCAAAGCAATTCCATTTTCATCCATAGGAGGCGCCGCAAATGCAGAATTTATTGCAAATACATGCTTTTTGGGGGATAAATCCACTATGTTTGCGATAGCGTAGCCTATGTGCGCTATAGCGAGACAGGACAATTCCCTCCCAATCAGTAATGTGATCTATTACATCGCATTACCCACACTGGAGTTCATACAATTTTGACCAAGATAAGATTCAATGTATCCCTGAGCAAGCAGGCCTGTCAGCATTGCACAGCAAACCAGGTTCAAATCCGGGGGAAAGTTATATAGCGCGGCTACAAAAAAAAAGAAAACAAAATTATAATAAGCAAATACACTTCAGAAACAAGCCCCCCGGAAAAACAAAACTACCGATATTTACAATCAACTTTACAGAATAAAAAACAAGTCCAAAGTTGCTTATAATAAGCGGACATGGCAACTCTGGCCCTGATGCCTCCCCATGGGGATAGGTTTACATTGTTTGACATTTCCACCAGTCCTTTTGAAATGCTCCACATGTCAGGTGGGCTGTGGGTATACGTACCTACCTACCTACGGTACCTGTACTGGACGGACACACACACACACACACACACACACACCGCGGCAGTGCAGAACAAGAGTCCATTCTCTTCCGCTGCAGACCGTGAAGTAAACACACAAGGCAGTGTAAGAGAAACGCTTGAGATGATGAATTGCTATAGTGAGCTCGCTGGTTGCACATATGAGCGCATGTCTATCTCCATATTCTAACTTTTCGTGTTTATTCATAAATTAACATCCTACTTGCTCAAGCTACAGCGTCACACAAAAGTAGCAGATCCACAAGCTTGTCTGCTGCTTTTGCTATTTTAGAATTTGAATCCTGAAAAGTAACACTCTACCTGTACTAGGGTGCGTAGCGTTAGTCCAATGTCCCAATAATCCGACATTACTAACCCTACTTCTAAGCCACCCGCGGTCTTATATAACCGGCCACATTAGTATTTATTACTAAATACGGCCAATGTATTCCGTTGCTGCCATAATTGCAACTTTCTTTCTAATAATTTGATGACCGGTTCAGTCGCCGCTAGGTGACTCTCTTAATGAGTCTCCTACTGAGTATAGCCGGTCATTGAATTATTAGCCTAAAACAAATCTCTGTAAATTCTTCATGGGGTGTGTAATTGATAGAAAACAAGTACTTTTTTTGGGTGAACTGTTACTTAGAGTCATGTTCTTTGACTTCCCCAGCACCTTCAGCACTCAGAAAAGAGGTTTCTGCCCTACATCGTTAGAATAAGCAAACTTGCCGACACTACTCACGGAGCAGAAGGCAAGGCATTCACATAAAACAGGTGCTCTCATTAAGGCTGACCTAAACGGAGACAATGGAATGAGTGAATGGAACAATTGGAACCAACCAGTGCGTCTAATTTTGGTGTCTCTCTTTTAATTATTACATTGATTTATGACTTCCCTCATGCACTTTGTTCCATGCCCAAAATCTGAATAGTCGGTTTCTCTAGTCGATGTGATGACGTGGTTATTTCCTAATTAACACGCGCTCACTACTGGAAACTACCTTTAGAGTATCACTGTAGCCTAGGTGCATGCATTCTGTATCCCAGAACGGTAACAAAGTCCATTTATGGATATAATATATAATGATAAAGTCATCCTTCCATAAATCATAAATCAACCATATAGTCAAGCTAGCGGCTTGACTATACTATGTACTGTATAGGGGAGACAACGATCGAGTTTCATCCTGGCATTTGCCAAAATAAGGCACCAAGGCAGAACTGCCAGTCAAAGCGAAGACTGGCCAATAACAGTCCGTCCTCACCGGACATGCTTGCAGAGACTCTTGGGTAAATGGGGTAAAAGACATTGGCTGCCATGTTATTTGTGTCCAAAGTGTCCACTATAGAACAATCTACTTAGTGAGTATTTGTTTCTTCGGAAGCTTATGACTTTCACTCCACTATTCAATGTTACTTACTTACTTACCTACTTAACTATATGGCGGGTATGGTGACCTGCGGGGTAAAATCTTAACCCGTCATCTGCCGGGTTATGGAGCGGCTTGGCGTCCTGAGTGTTTAAAAGACGGAGATCTCTGTCCATGGCACTCATTAAGAGCAAGTACTCCAGTACTTTAATCCAACAAATTACGAATTTGAGTGAGAAACTTTCACCTGTAGTCGAGTAATTTTAGACCAGTATCTTTTGATTCTCAAAGTATGCTACTGGGGTGTACAACAATACCATCTTCAGTAGACTAGATGAACCCCTCCCCCTTCAGTGAAAAGCGTTATCACAAGAAAATGGCACGATCATTTTACCACCGGCTAGCTCCTGATCCGAAACACACACGCACGCACACGCGCACGCGCACACGCACACACACGCGCACACACACACACAACAAGGACTCAAGGAGGTTCTGGAAAGGAGACCTGAAGGAGGTATGTGGAAGGTGGAAGAATAGGGCTATTGTCTACGGCTGGTTGCAGAGTGCGGAATCTTGTTAACCTTTGGAATCTGGCATGGGATGCAGGCTTGGCAAGAACACAAGGCTTGGCACCTGCCGTTTGATATGCGTGTACGAGGAGGAGTGTGGACAACTTGGTGTCTGGCGTGAGCGCATGCACGCACGCGCACAGATGTGCACGCCGCGCTGTGCCGCGGTTAAATGTTAAAATGAGCTAATTTGCAAAATGCTAGCTCGCAAACTCGTGCCTAACATCCCGAGGTAATACGATATCAGTGCAAATTTAACAAGCTCATTCTATTCCTTGTTTTTCAATTTGGTGAGAGGAGAGGTTTTTCTTTTCTTTTGCATTGTGGGCTAGCTAGGTTACTCATCTGCCAGCAAGCTTGCAAGAACAAGCCCAAGTAATGCAACTTACTATTGTAAGGGAAAAAGAAAAGTGATCCATATAATCACAAGATCACATAAATCTCCAGCCTTTCTTACTGGCAGGTTATGATTATGCCTAGAAAGTTGTATTATTGAGTTGATACTCTGACTGTTGATATTTGTAAATGTGAAAAAAAAATCACACCCGTGTGAACTGGTGCAGTGACTTCACACACTAACCATAGCAACCGTACGAGCCCCACGTACAGGTACACACATACACAGATACAGACAAAGCTGGTTGTTGGAGTGGTTTGCACCACTCAAAAATCACACCCGTGTGAACTGAGTGGTGCAAGGTCTTATATAGCCTGATCAGCTGTGGTCTGACGTAATGTCAGTGACCATAGTAACCATGCTCATTCTTTTGGGCCCCACGTACAGGTACACACAAACACGGATACAAACAAAGCTGGTTGTTGGAGTGGTTTGCACCACTCAAAAAGGTGAGTATGGTGCTGCTTCTTCCATCACTGAGCATGTGGCCTGTCTGAGCTATACTACGCAAGAGCACCCGGTACAGTTGAATTCCAGACATTGTCTGTGAATTCCAGCCTGTGAAGTTTCACGGTCTGCTGAGTCAGAAGCAGGGCGACCAGCCCCGGGGAGATTGTTTTGTATCTCTGTCAGGCATGAGTCCTCCAAGCCCTGCTCATTTTATCATTGACTGACCTGGGACAATCCTCCCACTGTCATAATTGGGTTGCCACACACAGCAGCAGAGGGTGGAAATTAATACAAATTATAGAACCAAGTACATTTACTCAAGTTACTGTACTTTAACGCAGGGGTTCTAAACGTTTTTGGCTGGGGACCCCCGGAAATGCTTTGGCCATGTCCCCCGCCCCCCTCCCCACCCCCAATACAATAACCTTAATAATAGAGAAAATATATACTGACACCAGATATAATCATCATTGAAAATCATCTGGGGACCCCCCAAAATAATTTCGGGACCCCCCCCAAGGGGTCGCAACCCACAGGTTGAAAACCCCTGGTGTTAACGTACATGGAGTTTTGAGGTGCTTTTTCTTTACTTTAGTTGAGTATTTCAAGATTTCATACTTGGCTGAGCTTTTAAACATTTTTGCGGCTCTTATGTTGGAACTTTTACCAACCAAACCTTTCACTCAAGTAAAAGGCTATTTAAAATAGCGACATCATTACTCTACTCAGAGTATCTCTATCCATCACTGGGTTGCCACTGCCAGCTCCCACACCCATGGACGTCTTCCAGGCCCTGTTGTTCCCATTTACTGTTCCTCCTTGACCTGGCGCCAACTCCCCTTATAAAACTCCTTCCTCTGGCCCGGTGCCCACTGCCCCAACTCTTTAAATGTGGCCTCAAATGGCCCCTGGCTGGCAGTGCCCACTGCAAGACTGGTATGGACACCGAGCCGCAGGTGTCCCCACTGGTGGGACCAATGTCCTCACCCCTCCTGACCCCCTGATCGCTACTTGCCAGGGGATTCACATAGCCTACTCCCAGGGGGTCCCCGATGAGCATGCTTGAACTTAGGCCAGAAATTTGGACCATGCAGAAGTGAGAGGGAGAGAGAGAGAGAGAGAGAGGTGTGTGTGTGTGTGTGTGGGGAGGGGGGGGTGCGGGTGCGTGCGTGCACACTGCGTACCTGTATTATTATAGCCTAATGTCCCCACAAGTATTCGTAGAATATGAGAACTAGACGTTGTGAGGACCATTTTGCTGCAAGATTTGACTTAGGGGCATACCAATAGTACCAATAGTCTGGTTAGGGTTAATGGCATTATTATATTTTTTTGCTGTGTGTTTGCGCGCGTGCGTGTGTGCGTGTGCGTTGGAGGGAGTGACATTATTTTTATGCCAAATGCACAGCACTGTGGTATTGTAGCCACGAGCTGCTAACAATGGCTCAGCACAACCAATCAACATCAGCGAAGAGACTTTGGGCGCAGCTGCAAGCTAGCAGGCCACAATGACACAGCATGGCATTCCCATGGGGACATGCAGTGTTGGAAAAAGTACTCACATTTTGTACTTTATACTCGTCGTTATGCAGAATGTCCCATTTCAAGTTTTCAAATGTATAAAAATCTTTTGAAAATAGAAGATCTTCAATAGCCAAACTACAACTACAAACTACAAGCTCACAATGTGATGCATTGTGAGCTTGTAGTTATGTAGCTATTTTCAAATGGCCAAAAAGTAATGTGCGTTTTGTATAAATGCAACACGTCTCTGTCTGTACGTATGTACGGCTGTAATGCAGGTAACTTGAGAACTTTCGCCCCTCAAATTCGACACGCACGTTCCACACCTCCACAGGGAGTGTCCGGTGTCGAGTCGGTTGGACCCACGCGGTTGTCCAGAACCGCCACTGAAGGCCTCTGCCTGGGCTCTAGACAGGGCCCCTGCCCAGGGTCCATATATGGAGCTAGCCTGTTCTGACATCACAACACTCCATATTTGGGCATGCCTAACACAGAACTATATAGGAAAAAAGGGACACAGAGTGATAGATACAGAAATCTCCATATATGGGCATAAAAGCACAGGCACAGACAGACGGGTGGAACGGGTACTCTGACACGGTTACAACTGGTATTGCATAGCCGGTTGGGGCATGGATCTCCAACTTCCATCGTTACCGACTCGGTGCTCTACAACCGGCAACGGTCTAGTAATAATCTAAAAAAATCTACAAAGTAACTAGTAACTAAAGTTTTCAAATAATTGTAGTGGAGTAAAAGTACAATATTTGCCTCTTAGATGTAGTGGAGTAGAAGTAAAAGTACTGGAAATTACGTCAACATTGTACTCAAGTACAATACATGAGTAAATGTACGTATAATAGTTTATTTTCACTTTGAGGACTGCTGTCCTCCATTGGTGTGCGTGTATATTCCCTCTTTTCGCTGCCTCAGAAATTTACTTTGTTTATATGATCTAAGAAGGAGAAGCCAATCGTTTTTAGAATCTGTGTCCCTGCAGAGTGAGGATATTATATAACGGCCTCATCGTGGAACTCTCAAATAAAAAAAATAAAAAAGATATATATATATATATATATATAAATAAATAAAGGATTACTAATTTAATGCGCTCTGAAGCTTTCCATCTCCAATTAACACATGAAAAAGGGGTGCAAGTAAAAGGGATCAGGAGACACAAAGCCTAAATAGCGTCTTGACAGCTTAATGCTCGGCCTGTAAAGACCAGACTGACATGCTAAGACCGGTTAACCCCCAGATAAACCTCCCAACTATGGATCGTACGCCGATAACAACAGAGGACGAGTCAAACAGAATTACATAGCGTAATGTCGGAGATGACTGCATGGATTTATAACGTTCCCATCCTGGCACAGGGACATGGAAGGTTTACAGACATGACAGTTGTGACATAATCAGGCCAGTCAGTGTGCTGCTGCTGGCCTGGCTGCAGAGAGTGGTCAGTCTCTGCGTAGAAAATGCCACATGGACATCTGGTGCAGAATGACGCAGTTCCTTCCTTAATTCCCCCTGTGTTCTGTGACTGTCTTCCTCTGTTTCACTCAGGCCGTTCTCGCTCCTGTCACACACATTCACGCACGCATGTGCACACACACCAGGAGCAGAGACGTGCCTTAAACCAGTGGTTCCCACACATCTTCATGTCAAGGACCCCCAAATTGACAGTAATTATCCCACGGACCCCCATTTGAAGAGATATGCCAGGGACCCACATAAGAGAAGATTTCTACGGCTCTAGCAGTGATTCTCAACCCGTTTAATTTCACGGACCCCCATTTAATGGCCTTTCTATCTCTGAGACCCCAATTTATATTGTAAAATCAATGTTAATTTAACTCTGAGAGTGTTCAAATGGAACCAAATGGACCCGGTCCATTTGGTTCCATTTGTACACTCTCAGAGTTACAGACCCATAAGGGTCCATTTGGTTCCAATCTATCATTTAGCTGGGGACCCCCTGGAACTCCCTCAAGGACCCCTGGGGGCCCCCGGACCCCACTTTGAGAACCACTGCCTTAAACCATTAAGAGGTTGATTCTACAGATGTTATAAATCAGTAGTTCTCAAACAATTTCATGCCAAGGATCCCCATAATATGTATTTGATCACATCCCCCCCAATCTGAAAATGTTTTGTGGCAGGGACCCCCAGAAGAGCAGATTTGTGTTAAAAAACACTTTCAAGAATTGTATCTCTTATCATCATACATCATCTTAGTCCGGCCAATCACAATTTGCGTCCTCACTTTTGTCTTCAATGTTTGTGTTTACGTAATGTTTGTGTTTACACAAACACTTAAAAATGGCATTCAATGTTTGTTAGGACAATGTTTGTGTTTACACGCACCCTGAGGGGCTAGCCTAAAATAATAGCAGCTGTACAAGAACCCCAAATTCATATAGGGCCGCGGAGAGAGGATTTTTGAGTGGTGTAAACCACTCCTACAACTGGCTTTTGTGTGCAGAAAAAAATGACCATGGTTGCTATGTTCAAAATAATTTCTGACGTAATTAAATCACACCCGGGTGAACTGGATGACCTTAGCAACCATGGTCATTTTCTCTGCACAAAAAAAGCCAGTTGTGAAATCACATCCGGGTGTGATTTCATTACGTCAGATCAGAGCTGATCAGGCTATATAATACCTTACACCACTCAGTTCACACAGGTGTGATTTTTTTGATATATAGCCTATATATATTTCTTTAAATTATTCAAAATTGTTCAAACACTTTCAAGATTTCTCCTAAATGTTCAAAAAAACTGCAGATAGCAGACAATTTTTGAGAAGCGTACTGTTCAATAGTCATTTTCAGGTTTCGCTCTCAGGAAAGGTATACAAACAATTTCTAGCCACCAGGTCTTAGGAAAGGAGCAACGTCTTTAGAAGACAAGTCTTGACAACTAGCGATGAGATGATGTGCCGGAGTTTCGGTCGGGGCCAGCCAGAGTGCCGGGCGTGCACTGTAAGGTTGTGAACCTTTGCAACGTGTGAGAAGGTTATGTCCTTTTTGGTTCATTTAGAAAGATAAGAAAATAAAAATAAACGAGACATTTTTCCCCCGCCCAGCTGACTTTTTAAGACTTGCAGAGAAAACAAACATGCAGTCAGTCGTGGAGAATTGGGTTGCAATTGTCACACTCCGTCTGAAGGCACTCTGAGCACCATGCCTGGTTTTTACAAGCAATTTTGGGCTTGTTTTTTCCTGTAAAGTTGCTTAAAGGGACATTTCTCGATAGATTTATTTGGGCTTGTTTCCTAAATGTTGTTTGAACTGGCTCTCAAACATTTTCATATCAAAGAACTCCAAATTAATATGTAATGCAGGACCCGATCTCTCTCTAGGTCGTCCTCAGACGAGCCCTCCATCGTTGCTTCCAGTCATCCCGGTTCTACATCTGGCCAGCTCGTTGGTGCTTTGCACTCCTGCGTCTCTTGAGTACATCCACATATGTTAATGTGGGATGTCCTCGTGACCGGTGCCCGTGTGTTGGTTCCCACAGCACTACTTAGCTGGCTGGCAGCTCTTGGTGTCTTTGGCAGTGTCCTGCAGTGCTAGTCTGATTCTCCTGGCTGCTATTTTCTGTCTCACCCTTGGCATTCTATCATACAGATTCGTGTTGGTAACATGTGTACTCTTGCTGATGTTAAGTCATTTGGTGCAGCACCCATCTAGAGATTCTGCAGAGTTGGCTTCAGGATGAGAAAATATTTTGTGCCAGGGATCCACATAGGCCTACAAGATTTGTGTGTTTAAAAATAAAATAAAATACAAACTTTTGAAAATAGCCAATCTACAAGCTCACAACACGCTGCGGTAAGCTTGTAGATTGCCTATTTCCAAATAGCTAATACTGTATGCGCTCGTGTTGCATATAGTCACTTCTTTTGGGCTTGTTTTCAAAGACCTGGTTGCTTATTTCTCTCAGAAAATGTGGCAACACAGCTGAGCAGGTTTCTCCCTGTCATTTCTTTCCCTTTCCGTGGCCTTCCTGACAGCACTGAAGGCAGCAATCCAGCATGACCTCTTCACCTGCCTGGTGTGTCTATTCATTAGCATCCCACTGGCTGCCACACACCTTAAAATTAGCCCTGGTAACACCCCCACCTCGACAGGGTAATGTGTATATTCATGCAACCCCTCCCTCTCTCCATCTCCATGAAGGTATACAGCCTTAGGCCATGTGCTGCGGCTGTACATTGCAGGGTGTTCTCTGACAAGCAGTGGTGAACACAGTAACAAAGTGCATTACTGCAGTACTGCCTAAGTAAATATATTTGAGTCTCACCCCGCTACATTTGAAAGGCAAATATTGTACTTCTAGAACCACAATGTAAAGAAGCCCCTAAGGCATTTTGAGAACCTTTTAAGAATCGTCAAATCTTACCACTGTACTATACAAACTCTTTCTAGGAATGGAAAAACTAGGCTACATTATGAATTAAGGGTAGGTTAAAGTGATTTTTTTCGTTAAAATAAGCGTAGTCAAGTGTATAGTTTGCCTGTTGTCTCTCCTATGGTACTGCACCACATCAATACAGCATGAAATTGTGAAAAAAATCCTATCCGTCAACAAAGAAATACCGGTATTCTACGTCTTGGTTCTGAGGCTAAAGCTCATCAAATGGTAGTCTGTGGCTCAGATGGCGAATAAATAGTGGACCTTGAAATGAAAAGGGTTGAAAACCACTGCTATAGTATAGTAGTTCAGTAACAGGGATGTCCATGTCTCTCCAGCTCTTTAACAGAAAAGTGGAAGCAATGACACAAATAAATATGTGGACAAATTTGGAAATGGAGCACTAAAAATTAAGCTGATGAATGGATACCCTTTCCTGATTGGCTGAAACTTTGTCACCTAAATTGTTAAAGAGCCGAGAGGCAGGGAGACCACTGTGACTGAACACAGAGCAACGATTACAGAATATAAAGAGCTTTAAAGGAGAAATCCATACCAATAAGTGCACGCCTCCGCCTGGGTGACAGCAGACGGCAGACTGCTTGGCGATCGCTGGTGCTTTGGCATGGGGGGTCAGGTCAACATATGGAATGAATTCTGTACTGGCCATATATGGCGCGTGTCTTGAGTGTACAGGGTTTGATGAGGTCAGATCAACATATGGAATGTCAGAACAGGAAGGACCGGTGGGGTAGGATCAACATATGGAATGTCAGAACAGGTCAGCTCCATATATGGAGATCTAAAGGTTTGAGGTCAGATGTAGAGTTGCTGTAACCTGACTCCGCCAGATGGGGCAGCAGAGAGTACACTGGGTTCCCCCTCCTGCTCCCATCTGGGAACTCTCAGGCAGACTTGATGCCCGGCCACAAAACGGCCTGGCCAATCAGCGGCAGCTAGAGGCGGGATCAAGGCAGCACTGTGTATGCCTTGATCCCTGGGGAACCCAGTGTACTCTCTGCTGCCCCATCTGGCGGAGTCAGGTTAGAGTTGCTGTCCAGCTCCATACAGATCTAGGTGATGATCCAGTCTACTCCATATATGGAGTGTGTCACGAGGCGTGACAGACTGACTGCCATATATGGTGTCGTCGTCTCGCAGCACGCCTCATTGTTATATGTGCCCAAAATAACAGATCTGTAAGCTGTCGACACGCCACGAGCGGTGCATTGGTAGTTTGTATATTTTGGACACTGTATGTATGATGTATTGCCATGCTTTTTTGTTCTTGCTTACTGTAAGTCTCTCTGGATTAAGAGCGTCTGCTATATGCCTACATTGTAAATTGTAAATTGGACACAGTCTGATGCACATTACGTGTGCTATGTATCTGGGGTTGAGAGGCAATGGTCGATTTAAACTGCAGTAGCCTACTAGATTAATATTATAGCCAAGTTGGCCGTCATATATTGTATGCGGGGCGAGGAGTTCGGGAGGCAGGCACAAAGGTTGGTGAACCAATAGGAGGTCCCCGGCAGCCCAGGCCGGGAGATGGGTCCGCCCCGCTATGGGAGATGGGTCCGCCCCGCTATGCCAACAAAAGGACAAATCTCTTTCAGGCCATAATAAGCTTCAGTAAATGGAACATACTGGAGCTTAAGCTTCAAATAGATTGATTCTGTCAAAATCGTATTTGTCACCAATTTCAATGTCACGCAACATAGGAACCCCAGCTAGTGTTTTTGGTCGTCCAACTGTTTCTTAACAGGAGACTCAAAAATAACAGATCCAGCGTCAGGGAGCAGCCTTATAACTCTATGGGAGCAGCCTTATAACTCTATGAGCAGCCTTATAACTCTATGGGAGCAGCTTTATAACTCTATGGGAGCAGCCTTATAACTCTATGAGCAGCCTTATAACTCTATGGGAGCAGCTTTATAACTCTATGGGAGCAGCCTTATAACTCTATGGGAGCAGCTTTATAACTCTATGGGAGCAGCCTTATAACTCTATGGGAGCAGCCTTATAACTCTATGGGAGCAGCCTTATAACTATGGGAGCAGCCTTATAACTCTATGGGAGCAGCCTTATAACTCTATGGGAGCAGCCTTATAACTCTATGGGAGCAGCCTTATAACTATGGGAGCAGCCTTATAACTCTATGGGAGCAGCCTTATAACTATGGGAGCAGCCTTATAACTCTATGGGAGCAGCCTTATGGGAGCAGCCTTATAACTCTATGGGAGCAGCGGCGATAGTGCTGGCGGTGCGCTGAATGCACAGTATACTTTGGAAAATATGTAGATAAAGCTAAATAAATAAATAAATATAGCTATTTATTATTATTAAACTAGAGAAGGACATGAAGCTCCAAATACACGAGCCAGGTCACTCCGTTTTGTATTGAAGAGTTCAAAAGCTGGCAAGAATGAACCGTATGTATCTCTGGAGGTGATACTGGAGCCTGTTGACCGTCAGAATTTCCATTCTCTTTTGAATCTTTCATTCACTTGTTATACAATCCAAAAATGTGCTCTATTCCTTATCTTTCAAATGCAAAAGAATCAAGACATGCCTTCTATAGATGCATACATGCGTATACATACATACATTGTCGGTCACCAAAAGTGGGGAGAACGTCTGACAGATTATTGGTGGAAACGCAATGATCTAACGGGAGGAAGAGGTCCCTTGGTGAGTCGGGTCTTGCCATTTGCCACGTGGCCAACGCATGGGAAGCACCCTGCCTGCATGGTCACTCAGCCAAGCTGACGTCCATGACCTCGTTTGTGTGTGTTGGCGAGGTCACGATGGTCTTCCTCCTACAACATGCAGCTCAAATCTCCTCTGTTGGGGAAAGCCTGCTTTTTTCTTAAGGTGTGGTTCCCCCATGTCAGAATCTTGGGTGAGCCCATTGCTCTGCGTTGATTTAAGATCAGCAGAGAGAGAGAGAGAGAGAAATATGACCAAAACTAACATCCGCAAAGAAGAAGGATGGGATGAGCGCTAGGGACGCGGAGGGCTTTGAGATGTTGCCTTAAGCAGACCGAACTCGTGACAGTAATGATTGCAAATGGCCCCAGCAATGTCACATTAAATCTGGTACCACGATGAAAAAAAGAAATTGTGCTTAATAGTGGCAGCAGTTGTAAGTGTTTTCCAATTTAGACTATAGGGCAAGTTATAGGATGCTTTATTTGTTTATTTGTTGAAAGATAGCTAGATAGAAGTTATTCTGTATAGCATTTGCTCGGTGCTTCACTCGTAGATGTTGAATCTAATTATTCTGTGTGATGCCCCCAAAATTTGCAACATTGTTTTCTCACTCAACAGTAACAAACCAATGTACAGTTTAAGTGTATACAAAGGGTATCATACTTTACATAATTTAAGACCTGTAATACAACATTAGCCAAATTGTCAGGCAAAGATTCTAAAACACAATCTCACAATTAGGCGTTGTTGAGCTTGTAGATCGTCTTTGTTCACAATATTTCTCTCTGTAACAGAGTCAAACTAAATCTAATGCATACAATTCCAAGTGCTTGTCAGGTGGGTCTCCAGTTCAAATATGTTTTTTTTTGGGAGGGGGTGCTGTGGTCTGGTTGGAAACCCTTGCACACATAATGTTACTGAGTAAAGAACAACTCCCTTTGAGTATAAACAGGGTCATAGAGTGGGAACAGCATACATGGAAGATCACGTATTGTTATCACAGTTAAACCAGGTTGTACGTACTAGTGTAGCACTTGGCAAGTGAGGATTTAGAACAATTTCACCAAATTGTCTGGTATTGGTTTGGGAAACTTGTTTTAAAAGGTATGCAATTACAGTCATCTACCGTGCTGCGTGTTTTTTTTGTGGTCCCTAGAACTTTGATACACATATGCGTCTCATCATGCCGAACAACATTTGTGTTCTGACTTTTGACCTCTGACCTTTAGATCACCCGCCATTTTGAATTATATGAAAAACGGTTCAAATCGATCTCCTCCCGGGATCAAAATATAATAAATATATAGATTTCCACATGTGCCTTGACTCATTGGGAACACATCTGTCACTTTGACCGGTAAGCTACGCCCTCCGATTTTCCGCAATTTTGAGCAGTTTGAAAAATACAAGATTTTTGAGCAATTTGCGTGAAACGTTCTACACACAATCTATATGGACCATTATCTGAAATCGCAGTTGAAGAGAAGTTTGTACATGAAAAATTGTAAAATAAATATAGCTGCAAGCAGCGGGAATGAGCCCTTTGAACAGTTATAACCCTTGCCTCATTTGGGCAAAAGCCATGGAACTCGTTTACACATGTGCCTTGACTCATGCGGAACACATCTGTTACTTTGTACGTGAAGACATTTGTTTGTATATATATATATATAGCTGCAAGCAGCAATAGAGGGTATGCACATGCATAAAGTGAATGGCAAATTGAGTGGCAAAGTGAGTTTAACGTCGTTTAACGTCGTTTAATGCAATCGCATTGGATTTTTCTGTTTGGATGTATGGGCTGTCAAGGCCAGAAAGTAGTTTTTTGGTACTCAGTAGGCGTTCCCGCATAACTTCCTGGTTTGATGATGATGTCACGCGCATTCCCAGTCTATACGAAAAAGACAATACTCACAATAAGCGTGTCCGTTTGGGGTACGAACAGCTGCAATGCCGCTGGGTGACCTAAAATGGCATTGTTGAGCAGCCTAAAACGGCCATTCACACTGAGAACTATAACTATAACTGCAGCCAGCCAGCAGTGTCGTTGAGCTGCCTGCACCGCTCAGTTCACACAGGTGTGATTTTTCTTTTGCTTGGCCCCGTCTTATCGCTGCTGTCTTATGTGAGCTTGTAGATCGGCTATTTTCAGCATGCAACCAAGTCTAAAATCAGTCATTGTGACACCATCAAGGCCTGCCAAAATACATTTGAAATAATCTGTAAATTTAGTCGACTAAAAAAACTACACTTTAAAACTAAAACATCAGTTAGCTAAAATGTGACTAATTGAAAATGTATTCAAAGTACTATGACTAAAACTAAATAAAAAAATTCTGCCAAAATCAACACTGTGTCTACTACTGCAAGCTGCTTGCGGCTATAGTGATTAGTTTGTAACTAGTCTAGACATTTTCGTAACATGTCAATCAATGTTTCTTTCCGTCTCTGCCAAGCCTGTGGGGCTTCTCACCAATTAAAACCTTGACATGTTTTTAAATTGGTTGTGTTTATTTGACCGCATTTATTTATTACTCAACAGGTATAGGTTGAGTATAAGTCAACTCAATTGAAGTTAAACTCACAACTAGGCTACTGCAACTGATCTACAGTAGTAGTAGGTCATTTTTTCATCTACATAATGTTGAAAACAGCCTGTACAACAACCACTCGATTTTTTTTAAAAATTCCAGTTAAATCCCATATATTCCCCCTAGAACTTGTCAGAAGCAGAAAATTATCTTCGCTCGTGAGGTCATCTCCCCTGCAAGACTTGTTAGTTTTTCGCTCCACTTTGTATTGCTCTTTCAATATCACTGACACCACCAGCATGATGTCATGGACCAACGCAGCATTCTGTAACACAGTCATATTGGCAAGTGGGAGGTTGTTTGAAAGATTATTCCCCCGGGGTAATCCAGTTGGCGTCCCAGTAGCCATGATGACTAATTGGTGATCTTTGTGTGTGCATGTGTGAGTGAGATAGCGCTTGGATACGAATGTCTGAAGGCTCCAAACGTCCAAGTGTTGCGCAGTAAGAAAAACATTTGGTCATTTCAGTAGCCAAAAAGGGGGATACAACAATGGCAAGGAAAAATATGGAAGAATAAATCAGAAATGAATGCATTCAAAATATTATAATATATCCCTATAAAACCTTGATCAATACACTGTGGATTTTTACTGATATACGACAGTAGTATACAGAATATTAATAAATCTGTGTGGAAATATGCAGTTACTGCACACAATTAGGTTAAATGGGCACGTATTTGAAAACACATTCCTTGTGTTTGCTCATGTCATACACACTATCATGTGGTTCCAGTCCAGAGACGTTTGAAATCACTGCTGTGCTGACCCCATTTTGTTTGGAACCACTCCAGCATTGATTTTTTAATGTGGACAGACGGTGGGGACCTTTCGACTATATCGATGCAGACACCGACGTTCAATTCCTGATTCGGTCTAACAGTCATAATTGCATTGTGAGCTTGTAGATTCTCAAATGCCGCCAACATTGTACAACAAAGTATAATACTAAGTGGTTAATCAGACTATTGGATTTAGATTATTATAAATAAAAACGTCAATTAAAAAAGTTCAGATCCATTCGTTGGAATAAATTAATATAAAATATATATAAAATCTGGTTCTAGATTATTCAGTTAAACGACATGAGCAATATTAAGTCAGTTAGTCTAAATATCGGTTTCGATATGGTTTTTGGTTAATTGCCCAGCCATACTGTATGTTGTTAGTGACGTGAGCACAACACACAGTAAATCAGGTGACTGTTGCCAGATGGCATCGGTTCGCCAAGTGTGATCCGCCAGCGTGAACCAAAATGAAGGGTTCACCGCCTCTCAAGTCCCAGCAGCCTCAGGGGCTGCGATGGCAGACAGATATGTGTTGGTACCCGGACGGCCCATCAATCATGCTCCTCTCCTCTCCTAGAGCAGAGCAGAGCGCACGGGCTGTCACAGCTGTCTGTCATGACAGAATTCAGAGGTTTACACTGCATGTGCCTTCGTAAACACACACACACACACACACACACACACACGCACGCACACACACGCACGCTTGTGTACTGTGTGTGAGTGAGTGTGTAAAAGTCACTGACGGATCAGTGCCGCTCAACACAGAAGAAAAGGCAAATATGTCAATCTAACCGAACTGTGACAGCTAACCTGGGAAGGCCTTTTTCATTTTCAACACGGGGTCACAAAAAACATCCACCACACATTCTTTAGTTGGCAGTCAACATTATTACTGTAATTCACGCTATGATTAAATAATTCACAACATTTGTGCATAACTGCATGTAGGCGATTTCAAGGTAAATGCCCGTGAAGCAAGTCTTTCCACACAAAGCCAAGACCGTATCTGGACTCCGAAAGGCCTTATCTTCACAATGCTGCAGTGTCTCCACCCTTCTAGTTTCCGTTATATTCGATTTGATTGATTCAAATGATTCCTATCAAAGCTCAATGGAATACTAACCCTAACGCAAACACACTTTCAATGAAAGGCACTCTTGTTCACTGGCTTCAGGTCTGGACTCCGTCACATATCACATTACAACGCAGTTTCTCATAACTGCGGACAGTAATTTGATTTATTAGGCCAGAGTCCCAGATAAGTGAGTTTGACGCGAGAGTGATTTGCCTTGAAATCATCCAAGGTGATTTTGTGCAGAGACACAGAAGTACTGGTGCTACTATAATGATCTGGGTGTGAAAGCTCAGTGGGTTTGCCATACACTGTCAGTAGAGTAATTTAAGAAGTGTTGCGTGATGTTGGAAAATAGAAGATTAGCTGTAAGGCCCATACAGTTCCCCTTTCAACCCTGTGTCTCGGTTTTAGCCATTATACAGTAGCTGAACGTTTTTAGTATATATATATTTTTTGCTTTCAAAATTATTAAAAAAAAATCCAAACAATTTCAAAATTGACAATTTTTGAACATTCCCAAAAGATCTAAACATTTTCTAAAATAACAGATCTACAAGCTCACAACACGCCACACCACGGCCGGCTTTATCATATATGGCTCAACCCGTTTAGACCTGAGGCCGATTGTAAAAACGCCTACGTTTTCAGAAAAACTTCAAATATGCATTAAAAAAATAACAAACAATTACGTTGCTACAGTACTACAATGTACATAGCAAGATAACGAAAAGGGTTCCCGTCTGTACATAGCAACAACTACCCCAAAAAGGGTTCCCGTCTTGAAAGGTAAAAGGGGTTCCCGTGGCTAAAGAGACCAAACATTATTTTGCTTTTCAAGCATCGCTAGAATAACAGGGCCATATAAGACACTGTTCATACTGTACATCTGAATACTTTGACGGCTGGCCGCCCGTTTGGTGTGTTGGCCAAATACTTACAGCTTCAAATCAGTGTACGTCACATGTACGAATGTGTCATGTGTACACATACGGGTCCATTTGGTTTAATTTGTACACTCTGGCTTACGAATGGTTACACTATCCTCAAATCACATTACCCATATATGACGTAATGGTGATAGATTACAGTAGGCTAACTGACGTAAATGTCGTACCGCTGATAGATTGTATATTCCGTAATGGTAACTGCAGATTGACCGTTTATGTCCTTGATTTAAACTCCTTGGAGTGATGCTAGACTGCACACTGTCTTGGTCACACCACATTAATTAAATTGTTTTGAAAATGGGAAGAGCAATATTGGTATTTCCAGGAAATGTGTTTCTTGTGTTGCCCGTCCCCTTTCATGTCAGATAGTTCAGAGATTAGTTTTATGTCATCTTGACTATTGCTCTACGGTGTGGTCATCTGGTGACCTCAGGAGGCTCCAGGTTGTCCAGAACAGGGCAGCACGGTTGGTCCTGGCCTGCTCACTAAGGTCTAATGTGAGTCACATGCATGCCAGCCTCTCCTAGCTTACAGTGGAGAATAGGTTGTCTTTTAATACACTTGTCTTTTAGTACAGTTCAAGTCGGTCATAAGCAGTAAAACTCCTGTTTGTATTCATAGACAAATAGTTTGTAGTAATACTGTGCATGATCATAACACTAGAGGTTCCACTTCCAGTAATGGACAGCTTGTATTACCAGACCCCAAAACCAATGTTTTAAAGAGATCTTTTTGTCAAGTGAAACCTGACATACAACAGGCCTGTTTTTAATAGCGACCTAGTCATGATTGACTGCCTCCTAAGCCAATGGTATAGTCTGAAACTTGTGTAGCCAATCACGTAGCCCTGCCCCGCACCGCGGAAGTGAGCGCTCCCTGGGAAAGCGTCTCCTACTAATACAATATTAGCAGCTCGAATAAACAAACAGCTGTGATTGAACCTTATTGTCCATCCTCTTATTATTAGGTGGTACTATTCTTTTTTAACCGAACGTACACAAAGGGTCAGTGTGAATGGCACTGGGGTGCGCACAAAGATCCGACACACCAAGGGATTGAGGTTTCGGATCAATAGTATGTCGGAACTAAAGCCTGTACCCAATGGCACTCTGTCAGAGCGCAGAACCCTGAGTACTGGTGCACCTCAGGGCTGTGTTAGCTCACCTGCATGTCCTCTTTACTCTGGTAACCAGAATAATTATAATGACAACCACCTTGTTCTTAACGTTAGATAAACACAGGAGATGGTGTTCGACCCCAAGTTTGCAATGCGCTTTCCAGCTCAAATCTAAACAGAGGTGCAACCATTAACAGGTTTGTCAATGCAGTACCTGTTAACAAGGTTCCTGAGCAATATAGACTACATGCAGAAGTAGATGTTACACTCTTACAACGTGGCTCACCGCTCCGAGAGATGGGTCAAATGTGGAGAACAAATTTCACTGCGGAAAAACAAGCACGCGGAAGTAAACAAAACAATAATTTAATTGAATTTATGTGTGTGTGTGTGTGTGTGTGTGTGTGTGTGTGTGTGTGTGTGTGTGCGCCGCACGTACAGTATAGGAAGCGGTTCAGGTGGTGAGTATGATGGCAACGCACTGAGCTTTCAGGTTTGTTGGGTTGACACTTTATTGACACAACTTGAAGTTCACCTGCTCTCCTGTAGACGATATGTTGACACTCCCAGACAGTTCTTTGTTTTCATTCTATAAATACTTCAACAGTGTGTGTGTGTGTGTGTGTGTGTGTGTGTGTGTGTGTGTGTGTGTGTGTGTGTGTGTGTGTGTGTGTGTGTGTGTGTGTGTGTGTGTGTGTGTGTGTGTGTGTGCGTGCGTGCGTGCGTGCGTGCGTGCGTGCGTGCGTGCGTGCGTGCGTGCGTGCGTGCGAGGTGGGGGGAAGATGAAAATAAAATAAAACAGCCACAGTTTCTGGCTGCTCGGGTTGGGTTAAGACACCCGAGGCTTGCGTAAGCATTCCCTAAATTAGATTTTCACAAGGGGGGGGAGCTTTTTCACGGTTTTCTGAAGAATCCTCAGTTTATTTGAAGTTCATAGCCTTGACCATTATACCGCCGTGTGTCCGGTAAATGGATCATAGGAGGATGTGACATATTCTGTCGCTCAATTTCACAGGATGTTTACAGGGGGAAATCCAAACACACAGTACTTCGGTACCGTGTCATCACCTCTCCAACCCGGTGAGGTTTTCGTGAACCCGCCAGGCAGCGAATGGAAAACACGGCAATTGTGGAGCTATTTCCGTGCGGTTGATGTGCATGTTTGATCTCACTGAAGAAGGCTAGTGTGTTCTCGCATTGAGCCGGGACGATGGTTGACGCTTCTACTCTGTTGTCAATGTGCCTTTGCCACAGGGTTGCCTAATATAGAACGGTGAGCGTGAGGAATCCTGCGTTTCAGCTATGCCTTTCAGTCTGTGAACCCATCCACACATTTCTTCTTTGATGACAAGCATTACGCTGTCTGTCTACGTGTCTGTGTGTGTGCGTGTGTGTGTGCATGCGTGCGTGCGTGCGCGCGCGCATGTCTCTCTCTCCTT
Source organism: Electrona antarctica (assembly GCF_951216825.1). Taxonomy (NCBI): domain Eukaryota; kingdom Metazoa; phylum Chordata; class Actinopteri; order Myctophiformes; family Myctophidae; genus Electrona; species Electrona antarctica. The sequence continues at coordinate 37,224,983 of NC_136794.1, read as the reverse complement.
TAAAACATACTTGTCTGGGTGCCTTTCTACACCACGTGGAGGGCACAGAGACCTAACTAATGAATTCCATGAAGCAGAAAATCAAGATTTGTGTGGGAGAGACCACACAGCACAATTCTCACTCTGAGAGTGAACCCGCTAAGGGTCAGTTTGATTTCATTTGTACACTTTCGGGAGTTATAAATCAATTAACCACTTAGGCCCTATAAATATACTTCATCATATGACGGATAGCAAAATAGCTCGCCAAGACAAGTACACAGATAAGTTCACACATTGTGAGCTTCTAGAACTGCTATTTTCGTGATTAGAAAGGAAATATTTGGAATAATCTTTGAACATTTTGGAAAAGTTGGAAATCTGTCCAAAACCGGGACCCCCGGTGTTAAATGTGGTTAGTGCCAATCCAGTGCAGATCCAGACACGATGATAAAATCTGTTAAGTAAAACATGATGTTAACAACACATACGACCATCTCACAGAGGATGCTACTTTCTAACAACCAACCCGAACTGGACAGCATTCCAACCCAGTCTTTGTTTGCAAATGGTTTGGTTCACATCAGCGTTTCTTCAAAGTGGGGTACGGGGGTCCTTGAGGTCCACAAACATTCTAACCACTTTATATATGTATATTTATTTAATAAATTATTCATGAATTACTCAAATCTTCTCTTCTAAGTGTCCCCGACTCCCCGGCACAAAACACTTTTAGATGGGGGTCCTTGACATGACAAAAGTTAGAGAAACCACTGGTTTACAATGATAACGCATTTTGGGGTGTGTTGAAAAGTTGACTTAGCGAGCCAAAGACACAGCATGTAAACATTACGACAAGGTCCTGCACTCCCAAAGAAAGACGGTTGTTCCAGTGCGGACAGGTTCTTGGCTGGCGCCCTCGTTTGAATGACTGATTGGATTCCAGTCAAAAGTGTTTGTGTGTGTGTGTGTGTGTGTGTGTGTGTGTGTGTGTGTGTGTGTGTGTGTGTGTGTGTGTGTGTGTGTGTGTGTGTGTGTGTGTGTGTGTGTGTGTGTGCGTGCGTGCGTGCATGCATGCGTGAGTGTGTGTCCGTGCGTGCGTGCGCGCGCTGGCATGGCTTGCAGAGTAAATAGAACAACATTGGGCTGTGTCAGTTTAGGAGGAGTATTCCATTACGGCGCATAGTACAGTCAATGTTGTGGATCAGACGTAAATAATGAGCTGAGTCACTCGGTTTCGCTGCAGAGTGTGTGCAGCCCTTATTTGATCTTCTTTGGGGTCGGGACTCAGGGGTCATGATTAGTGGAAGATGTTTGGAGGGAGAGAATAGGCTCAGTGCCATTGTACGTGTGCCCACGTATACAATGGGAGAACATATGTGATCATATGAACGAGCGTGCATGCACACATGCACGCACGCACGCGCACACACACGCGCACACACACACGCGCACGCACGCACGCACGCACGCACGCACGCACGCACACACACACACGCACACACGCACACACACGAGAAGCATACACTATTTGATTTGGCCCGCAATCAAGAATTGCCTGACAATAGCACCCTTTCTCCACACCATCAGCACAGACAGCTTTGTTCCTAAATTTACACACCAAGGCAAAAAAAAAAGCATTTATCAAACTCAGTTTCAGATCTCTGACGTAATCGTATGGAGCGAGCCAATCCAAAGAAATCAAGCCCTTTTGTGATTACACTTGTTTGCATCTAAAAACCACTTGGTAGATTGTTTTTCAATGCTTTTGAACTAGAGAACCTTGAACTGCAAAGAATGTGAAGGTACACAATGTAATCTTGCTAATGCCTCTGAATAAGTCCACGTTAACACTGTCAAGGCACACGCTGCCTATGAATAAGTCCACGGTAACACCGCCAAGGCACGCGCTCAAACCGCCAACCAACTGAGCTTGATCGCTACAACAGCAAATTTTGATTTAGTTTTAGTCTTTTGAATACATTTCTATTTTTTGCCCATAGATCCGAAGTCCCGTTAGTCCGAACATGCATTAAAGGGGCATTCCACTCATTTTCAACATTTTACTATGTCATTAATATACCTTAGAGCTGTTGTGTGAAAATGTCCCCCCATTCTGTGTTTCCTAGAACTGGAGATCTGAGAAAAATCATTAACATGGTGAAACACATCTTGATGATGTCATACTTACAGTTCTAGGAAACACAGAATGGGGGGACTTTTTTATTATTTCCACACAGCAGCTCTAAGGTATATTAATGACATAGTAAAATGTTGAAAATGAGTGGAATGCCCCTTTAAGGTTTGCGAACATGCACTGCTCCCGCGCTTGCGGTTATGTTTAGGTTAGGGTTTAGGGATAGTAATTTCGGAACAATGAACCTTCTGACTAATTACACGGCACCTTGGTCCCTTCCCTTTATTTTTTGTTTCCTCCATTTTTATCATAAAAAAGCAACAAAGCAACAAATTCCATGATTATTTCCAGTAATTTCACGAAGAAAGCAAAGAAAAACCAAAGAAATTCCAACAAAGGTTTGAGAAGCAGTTAAAATAGCCAATCTACAAGCTCACAACATGGTGCGAAGCGACATGTTGTGAGCTTGTAGATCTGCTATTTTACACTACTTTGGGTCCTGGGGAGACATCAAACGCCTCTTTTGGGTCACGGGCTAAAGGGTTTGGGAACCACTGGGTTAGTGGATTGAATTTACAGCTTCCATATGCAGTCGGCCTCTGTTGTCTATTCAACTTATATGATGCGTCCCTTCGGATGTGTTTCCCTTAGTGTTTCAAATGCTGACGGCTTGACATTTTTCCAAGAACATCAGGAGAGGGAGAAACATAGTGTGTACTTGGCACCATCCATCCAGTCAACCGGTTCCTAAGCTTTGGCTGTTTATGGCTTCACATCTTTCTGTGTTTGTTTTAGCCCACTTAGAGGTGGGGCTTTAAATATGGCAATGTTGAGGTTAGCCCATCCGTCTGGCTGTCCGTCTGTCTGTCCGTCTGTCCATCAGTCCGTCAGTCAGTGTTAATTCCGTCTAAAACTACCTTTTTTTCACTGACGAAAACTGAAATAAAAAACTACTAATTGACTATTCCGTCAACAAATAAAAATTAGACTAAAATGTTAAGTTGCGCTCTGAAAATAGCAAACTCACAAGAGCTTGTATATCAGCTATGTTCAGCATGTTATGATGGGTGCTATGTTTGGTCCGACGTACTAACAGTCCGACACTACTTTGGTCCAACGTCCTACCCCATTGCCCAAACCCTAAACTAACCCTAACCGCACGCGGAAGCCACAGGTGAGCCTTAACCGGCCACGCATGTGTCTTAACCGGCCACGCATGTGTCTTAACCGGCCACGCATGTGTCTTAACCGGCCACGCATGTGTCTTAACCGGCCACGCATGTGTCTTAACCGGGCACGCATGTGTCTTAACCGGCCACGCATGTGTCTTAACCGGCCACGCATGTGTCTTAACCAGCCACGCATGTCGGAGCGGGCGAGTCTTAACCGTGTCTTCACCACGTCTTCATTCTCCACAGCTAGTGACTCCAAACTTAGTTTGGTGACCACATGGCCTTTACCTATAGGGTGCATTTCAATAGTTTATTCTTGCATGTTGGACAGGAGACAAACGTTTCGGCTATCCAGCCTTCATGGCTGTTCTGACATTCCATATGTTGATCCTTCCCCATCCATCCATCCTCTTCGATGTCTCCCTTTTGACTTGTTCATTTAAACTCTAGACGGGCCTGCCCCAAAGTTATTAGTGCAGCCGCACCCGGGATCCGGCGAAAACTAGAGTTCTCAACAGGCCCGAAAATTAAGCCCGGCCTTACCTGGGCCCTCATCAAACCCTGTAAACTCAAGACACTGCCCCCGCTGCAAGCCTTAGATCCCCATATATGGAGCTGACCTGTTCTGACATTCCATATGTTGATCTGACCTCAAGACACTCAAGACACACTCCATATAGTCTCCTGGAGGGGGCGTCAACATATGTGTCATGTGGTAGCGGCCGCCATACTTGTTGGCTTGTCTGGTTTGTTTACATTGAGCGACTATCCGTGTGCTTGTATACGTTCTTTTTTTAAACTGACCTCACAATGGTGCAGACTTGCTCAGTAAATAAGTGCCACAGCAGGTCACGTCAAGGGAATGAGCCAGAAAACGGAATTAGACTTTCAGCTTTCCAGCATGGAGACAGCACCAAGGAACTCAGATTGACGAGTTTACAAAAAGATGTAGAATGGCTTGGATCTCAGCTGTACGGCGCACGGGCGCAGAGACATAACGTTCAACAAAGTATCTAAGCACAGCCGTGTTTGTTCACAACATTTCCCTTGTCCGTATTTGGGCCCGACGTTTTTTCTATCCATCCTGGTGTTGGTTCACTATGTTGTCGCCAAGAACGAGCTCAATATTTACAAAAACATACCACCGTCACTCTATTCTGAGTGATGTGGGCTAGAATTTAAAGCCCACGAGAGGGCCGTCCCTAGCTTTTCAGACGCCGCCCCCCTCTTAGTGACGTACACGTTTTCACACGCTATATGGCCATTACAGAATTCATTCCATATGTTGATCTGAGGCGGACCTCGCTCTTTAGGGCGAGGTCGCTTCTCGCCCTCAGGCGTCTTACTGGTCTTATGGTTTCATGTACTACATTTTGTGTCTGCTATAATGTTCCATTTCAAATGGTGTACTATTGGAATGGTTTATTAATTAATGAAGAGTGGGGCTGCCCCAAAACTGACACTGATATGACTGTAAGTTGATCTTAAAAGTAATGCTTTGATTTGACATTATTTCACCCTAACATCCCACATTAAACACTGAACGTTCATGTAGCCTTTCCTTGACACTAGAACAAAGCAGCACCTGCTCACCCAACTCCTGAGCAATAGACAGTGGTGTAAAGTAACTAAGTATATTTACTTAAGTACTGTAGCCTACCCAAGTATAATTTTGAGGTATTTGTACTTTTACTTCTACCCCACTACATCGGCAAATATTGTACTTTTACTCCACTATTTGAAAACTTTAGTTACTTTGTAGATTTTGATGATTATTACAAAACATACATAAACCACTTCAGTCCTATACATTTCAGCCATTTGAAAATAGCAGATCTACAAGCTCACAATGTGTTGCGGTGCGACGCATTGTGAGCTTGTAGATCTGCTATTTTCAAAAAGATTATACATTTGAAAACTTGAAATGGGACATTCTGCACAATTAGTAAGTTTAATTAAGTACATTTTGAAGCCAATACGTTTTTACTGTTACTCGAGTACATTTTTAACTTTTACTTGTAACGGAGTAGTTCTACATTGCAGTATTGATACTTATACTTAAGTAAAACAATTGAGTACTATTTCCACCACTGACTGGCTATAGAGAATGGAAGCCTGCATGGAAGATGAAAAGCCTCCAAGTTACCACCCTGTAAGTCAAGGCCTTCTCTCTGAATAAAGCAAAACTCACATCAACGTTCAGAGCATGCACATGTTCACCAGAAGATGCAGAGTGACGCCCTCGCATCTGTCTCTTTGCGTTTTAGCAGAACAAAACCATCATCCTCACCTCTGCAAAACTCCACCTGACGCCTATAATTTCCCTCCCCGGGCTGACGTTTATTGGCCCGCCCTGATGTTTAGGGTCCATCTTCCCTGTTCATTCCGAGTGAGAAAAGGAGCAAGCGATGAATGGAGAGCTGCTCAATGCGGCCATCTGGCTCTAATTTTTTCTGCATGCCCTCTTGAGCCTTTGGCCCGATCGCTAACACACCGGCCCTTTGTGCAACGGTTCACAGGTTTGTTCAGATCAGTAGTTCTCAAACTTGTTTCGTGCCAAGGACCCCCCAAATTGATATATATTTGGCCGGCGGACCCCTCCATCTCAAAAAGATGTTGTGCTAGGGACCTCAAGAAGAAGCAAAGATTTGAGCTCTGAGCTTTAAAAATATATCTATATACAGATTTGCAACTATTTGATAGGACGAAGACCTCCGTTTTGGCAGGTAAGAGTGTCAACTAAGTGGAGTCCCTGGACCCCACATTGAGAAGCAATGGTTCAGACACATACACACAAGACACACCATGCGAGGTAAGGCTGCCGGTGGAACAAAATCAGTCATATCGCTTATCGCTCCTAAAAACAGCTCTTAGCAGCTAAATATTGACATCTAGTAAAGGGATTATGTCAGGGATAGTTTGCTGATATTTCTATTCACAGCTAAATGGAATGTCACGCACAAGCGGTGACTCCGTTTCTCCCAAGACTATAGGGATCTTAATCCGCAAGATCCCTAGCTTTTATTTAGCTTCTCCATGATCCTGAACAGTGGTGGATTTGTGTTGAGCCGCAGCTCACACAGATTTTTTCCAAGGGAGGTTATGTGTGTACGTTAGGTGGAGAACCTAACGTATGTGAGGGAGGGAGGATCAGAGGGATGGGTGAGCACGAGAGAGTTGGGACAATGTGATGGAAGATGGAGAGAAAGAGCAAACGCGTGGGTGAAGAAGACTGATGGATGGATCTACTGTTCAGCATTGATAGAAGCACTGTAACTATAAACAGACAGACAAACACACACAGAGAGAGAGAAAGAGAGAGAGAGTCAGAGAGAGAGAGTCAGAGAGAATCAGAGAGAGAGAATCAGACAGACAGACAGACAGACAGACAGACAGACAGACAGACAGACAGACAGACAGACAGACAGACAGACAGACAGACAGACAGACAGACAGACAGACAGACAGACAGACAGACAGACAGAAGACACAGTAGATAGATAGAAAACAGGGAACATTACAGATACCCCACTCAGAGTAAACCGAGCAGCCATGCTATTTTTATTAGTCAGTCTCCTGTCTCAACGGACACCAGGGCGGGGACGGAACCTCCCCGATCGAAACCTGGCAAGCGTCAATCAGAAACCAGTAGGGATTTCTCCCTCCAGTCCGGGGGAAGCTCCCAAAATGACGTCATGGCATCTCTGTGGTGTGAGGTCATCGGCAGAGGGGAGGGGACGGGAGGGGGGGAGAAAGCCCCATTGATTTCACCCACTCAGTCCAAGGATGAGATAGGATGGGCTAGGGTCAGAGTCACACTATATCCAACATCTGTTCTAACCACCAGTGGACAAAGTGTCCAAAGTCAGTACTTGAGTCTAGAAGTATGGATACTCCTGGTAAAATGTTACTCAAGTAGCCTAAATGTGAAAGTCTCTCAGTCAATATTTGTAGCTATTGTACTTGAGTTAAAGTAGGCTACTGGAGTAATTGCTTTAAAAATATCTCAGTAGTACAAAGTGCATTTTCTTTTTCATATCAATGCATTGCGGTTTTGGAATTTTTAACTTAGACTTTTGAAAAAACAAAAACAAAACAATGTTCAATAAGACAATTGACAATTTCAAAAACTGGCATATCTACAAGCTCACAACATGCAGTGAAGCGTGCTTGTGAGCGTGTAGATCTGCTAATGTCACTGTTTCCGTAAAGGTTTGGGTCGTGGGGGGGGGGTTCCGAGACAAAACAAAATGCTCAATGACAGTTCAGATACTCAACATAAACAATAGCAGTTATATGCAAGCTCAAAGTGTGTCAATTTGTGCCGCGAAGCAAGCTTGTACATCTGCTATTTTTGAACATTTATTTAAATCATGAAAGTGTGAGAACTACTGATTTAGAAGGCATTTGCAATGGTAGAAAAAGTACTCACATTTGTTATTTAATCAAAACAACTAGTAACTAGTAAACGTACAATATTTGGATCAGAGATGTATTTAATGGAAATTGGAAATATCAAAATGTAAGTAGCGGTAATAGGCATAGTGATCATATCGAATCGGGAGGTAAGTGAATCGTCCAGTGTTAAGTACTGTACTTAAGTACAATGTTGAGGTATTTGTACTTTACTTGAGTATTTCCTTTTTTGTTTTTATCCCACGATTTTGCAACGCATTTTTTCACCCAGTGTCAATTATCTAATGTACACTTCGGCCTGACTCACACGGTCGCAACAGATTGATGTATGCTTGTTGTATGCAAAGGGTGTGATACAGCTTGCCCCAATGCATTTCCAATGGGAGTCACATGGTTTGACACAACATTTGTGTTGTATGAGGGGGAGGGGCGCAGTCGAAACACAGCCGAAACACAGCCGAAAGCCATACAACAGCTTGTAGTCCAAAATGTTGTATCAAACCATGTGACTTCCATTGGAAATGCATTGGGGCGGCCATGACACTTACAACATTCATAGAACAAGCATGCATCAATGTTTTAAAGGTCTGAGTGAGGCCTACCTCTGCCAACCTGGGGGGGCAGCGGACAGACCTCATGCTTCCTTCTATGCATGAGGAGTCCAAGCTTTTCACCTGACAGGGGGAAGTTTCCCCGGCCGGACATAGCACTTGGAAGGAACACAGCATCCCCAGTGGGAATCGAACCCTGGACCTTCTAGCTGTGAGGCGACAGCACTACCGACTGTGCCACCGTGTCCCCGATACTTGAGTATTTCCAATACTTTTACTTCTACTCCACTACATCTCAGGGGCAAATGTACTTTTACTCCACTACATTTATTTGAAAGTTTAGTTACTTTGATTACAAACCATACATTAACCACTGCATTAATCCACTTAATTTCAGCCATTTGAAAATAGCCGAACTACAAGCTCACAAAGCGATATGACACATTATGAGCTTGTAGATCTGCTATTTTAAAAATAATTGTATAAGTTTGAAAACTTGAAATTGGACATTCTGCATAGTACTTTCTACTTTTTTTTTTTTTTTTTTTAAGATATTTTTTTTGCGGCTTACGCCTTTTATTGGTTTTTGAAGGGACAGACAGTAGGCTGACAGGAAACGGGAGAGAGATGGGGGAAGACATGCAGTAAAGGCCGTGTCGGGCTCGGGAGTCGAACCCGCGGCACACTGCGACTGGATTGCCAGTCGGGTGCCCAGACGGTTACGCCACCGCCTGGGCCAGTACTTTCTACTTTTGGTACTTTAAGTAGCCTACATTCTGATACGTACATATTGAATTCCAGACTTTTACTTGTAACGTGGGAATTTCTATATTGCAGTATTGATACTTTAAACATTTGACTACTGTACTTTTTCCACCACTGATCATCCCACCCCTACCGCTAACCTTAGAGTATATATGAATAGAGACGGCATCCAAGTTCTCCTCCCATCCACTTGCATTAAGTTGCTCTTGCATTCAGTCCTCCTTCCGGGTAGGAACAGAGTGCACTCTGGGATGGATTTGCCCCAAACACATGAACGCGCTGCCGTTGACTATCATTACGTGCGTTCACGTATGAAACAGCGTTCACGTGTCATCGTGAACGTGCACAATGATAGTCAACGGACCAGCGCGTTCAAGGGTTTGGGCCCACGCTGCAATACCAAATTCGGCCACTATGTCCATTTCTCCTCAGGGTTTCCTCCGGGTGCCGTCTCTATTCATATATACTCTAAGCCGCTAACCCCCTCCCATGCAGACGGGGTCCTTGGCGGTGCGGCACCAGCTTGAACAAAGGAAGGGAAAGGTGTGCTGAGGTGTAGAGGAGGGGGAGGGGGAGGTGTGGCGTCAGGCCTTTTGGTGGAAAAACTGCAAACCATTCAGCTGATCAGAGTGCTCTCCCATTCCTGTGAGCCAACGCAGAACCAAAAACAAAGGGCGAAGCCCTCCCACTTAAAAAAAACTCCAAGCCGCGGTCAAAGAACAATGGACCAGCTGCAGAGGAGTGCAGACCGGCCTCGACCGACTGCCATCGGAGGCAGCGGACCTATATGACTCCTCCGAACGGCCGAAACGTGACTGACAAAAGAGCCTGAAAGGGAAGAAACGCAAACATGTTTCGACACACAAAAAAAAAAGTAGATAGCGGGGGCGGAGATTATGAGTCAAAAGTTTACTTAAGAGTATAGGGGAATGATTGATGAGAAAGCTGTCACGCGTGGGGCCCCGGGATCGTGGCCCCTGTGCATCAAACTCGCAGGCAGAGTCTGACACCCTGCGCAAGCCGTCCCTCAAACTTCACCACACATGATTTTTTTTTGGAGAACGTCCCCGCTCCGTGCTATTAAATGTTATTCCACCCCCGCTGCAGGAAAATATGATGTACAATACTGTACATGTACGGCCAAGCATGTAGTGGATAGGGGCCGGGTAATGGAGCCGTTTTGGCATTGCGTCATAAAAAGGCCTTGAAAAATGGAAGGTGGAAGAAGTGCTCTGATTCGTTTTTTCTTACAGTAAGTAAAAGTAGCAATAACGCAATATAAAATTAATAAAAATACTCTATTGCAAGTTAAAATGATGCATTCAAAAATAGTACTCGAATATAAAAAAGAATTGTCAAACCTATTAGTTTATGTTCAGGTCGCTATGCAGCCCTCACACCTTCCATATATGTTGATTTCTGCATATGTCAGTCCTTGTCTCTTTTATGCCCATTATATGGAGACCCCTGATGTTAATCAGTATATGCCCATATATGGGCATGCCCCCTTTTGGGAGCTAGCCTCACGTGGCCAGACAAATCTGCCATTGCAAAAAGAAAATGGCACAGCTCAATTGTGGGAGGATTTTGCGGCTCCGCAGTAGTGAGAAACAAAACATATTCTTCTGGAACCAGAATAGACCCAACTGGGGCCCAGTATGCAAATATGGGGCAGGCTTGTGACGTATGTTGCAAGAGCAGGCAGCGCTGCTCTGATTGGTTGTAGGTCTGACCAATAGAGAGTCTGTTTGAATCTTTTTGTAACCACCCCTTGGAAGAAATCCTAACACTGAGAAGGAAAAGACTAATACCCACACAGTTATATTGTTGCACGGGGGTGATATCAGCCCCTACTGGCCCTTGCATCCAGCAGCCCAACCCAGTAGTCACTTTGAGTGGCGCCGCACAAAGCCACATATGTACTTTATGTCGGACTTTACTAACCCTACCCCAAACAGAAATCGCCTCAGTCTTAACCGGCCACGGTCTAAAACATTACTTTATCTGCAAAAAAAATTGGTTTGCGGTTGGCACAAAAATTGTGGCGTAAGCACGATCCGAACCCGGGAGGTATGGATTGAAGGTCTATTGACTACCGAGCCATGCTAGGGGCTGGCTGCCATATATATGACGCCCAACTCATAGAAAGAAAGAAAAGCCCGACCCAGTAGTGGAGGGGTAAGAAACACCCCCTCCCCATATTTCTGGCAGAAGCCGTTGAGGGCTGATTTCACCCTTCTGCGATATGCCGATATGGTCTGGAATCGACTATGGAATCGTGCATGTCCCGTCAGTCAGTCAGTCAGTGTATCACTCAAAATCCTGTTTTTTCCAACACTGTTTTACTGTGGCACAATGTAGATAGATAAACAGAGCGATGCCAGCAAACATATTTATCTACCTCGAGTGAGGGTATTGACATAAACTTCCGATTATTTGTGTAAATTGGTACCAAGATAATTGCCCAAGGGTGTAATTACACTGCAGTGTTGCTAACAAATGGCAGCATAATATTTGGTTTCTAATATCTCAAATCTAAAACCAAAACAACTGGGGTTAAGTGCTACAGTATTACAGATAAAGTACTCCATCAGGGGCATCGTAAGGTGGGGGGGCTGGTGGTGTAATGTTTTGGGGGGCCCGTCCCAGAGCTGACAGAGAGGCCCTGGAGCATGGCAGAGATACCGGGCTAAAGTACTCTGTGAAGCAAGCCTGCCAAAAGGAAAGAAGAACCGATACCCCGTCGACACACATTGATCTCCTTTTTTCTTCTCTTCTTGAATGCATGTCAGTCGTTTGTGTGCAAAACGTTGGCAATGTTGGGGTATTTTTTTGAAGATGTACTGAGTAGCATTCTGCTGCTTGTCACTGCTTATGCAAACCAAAAGAGATGTTGTCTATAACCAGCATTCTTCCCATAATGGCTTCCCATAATGACACGGGTCTCTCCAAATGAAATCAAATTTGGGACATTGGATGGTTGGCCACTGTCCGGTAACCAACTATTCCACCAAAGATCCCTCACATGCTATATTATTTATTGACACTTTTATTTTTGTAATGTCTAATAGATCGTTTTAGCAGCACTTGTGGGGACTAATTCATTCATTCAAGTTTCATTTATTCTCGAAATTACACTGAGTAATTAAACTCATTTTCAGTGTCGTCGAGTAATACAATATCATATAAAAAACATCACAATACATCAGAAGATCTGGAAAAGGAAAACAAAAGGTATATGAATTACATAGGTTACAAATAAAGCCAAAGACAAATTTCAAAACGATCTAAAAACAGTTACATATTGTGGGGATCTGTATGCTCACCAAGGTTTTAAAACGACTCTGGGGTACCAATGTGGTCAATTGTAATGTAGTTTGCAGGTCATTCCATGTATTAGGGCCACAGAAGCCAAAAGCAGATCTACCATCTACCAAGTTCAGAGTTAACTTTTGGTACCTTGAATTTGGGGAAATTATTTGATCTGGTGTGGTAGGGTTCAGAGTCCCATTTCAGAAATGATGAGATGTATTTAGGACAATCTCCAAGCATGGCTTTATACAAGAACAGTTGCCAATGCAGTTGTCGTCTCTCAACACACACGCACACGCACGTGCACACGCTCACGCAGTCACGCACACACACACACACACACACACACGACTGCAGTATGCTTGATTGCCAATTGACCTATAGCTAAGCCCCTCCCCAAACTGCTATGGTCCAATCACAGCTAAGCATAACATGCGTTAGACAAACCTCTCCACCAATAGTTTTCCTATATGATAAAACATTGTTTTAAAAAAAGAAATGTCACACTGCTCACACACATATTTTTCCAGTGCATATGGCAGGCCTTGTTGACGGATTTGGAATTGATTTTGAAGGTCTAGTTACAGAGAGAAGAAAAGGTCCCGCACACTGTCTTTCACTTATAGAGCAGTAGTTTTATTAGATGACAACGTTTCGGTCTAAACGACCTTCATCAGGTATAGAGGAACTCAGAGAGGCGAGGACCAATCAAAGGCACACGCCAATCCGTTACCATGGAGAGGGGACAACCCATAAAGCCCTACAGGTAGGCAAAGGCATAGTATCTTATAAATCCATAGTAAAAGGTATGACACATAAATACATTTACAGCAGTCAATAACAGAATATAGAAAATACATTGAATGTTTTTATTTTGTATTGTAAATATAAAAGGACTGGGGCACAGTAAGAACAATTCACAGTTCTAGTTACAAAAATGAACCAGTATTTAATGTGTAAATGAATGAGCCCGGCTGGAAAGTGTCCAAGTGGGAGTGTACCAAGTGGTAGAGGGCGGAGCTTTGCTAAAGGTGAATTGTCCCTCATTACAGGTACTGCAGATGCTGTGTCTGCAGATGCCTCCTGCATTGTGTGTTTATTTTGTATGTTTTTGTTGCTCCCATGATTTATTGTATCTTGTACTAAGTGTGTTTTATTGTTTTATTTCCTTTTATATAAAATATTGATTAGTATTTACTAATCTGATAATACTGATATGTATTGTGATGTAATGTGAATGTTTCGTGACAGATTGAGTATTTTGTAATTTTGCTGGCTCTCACTTGCTTGAAGCCAGCTCGTGAATGCCTGCTGCATTATGTGTTGTGACTGTGTTTATAAATTATTTCATACAGAAATAAATAGGCTACAGGCTAAAGAGAGATCCCGAGTCCCCTTGTCCTAATCATCTAAACACAACGCAGATCCCAAACCGGCTACACTAGCACTCCCAAAAGTAGTTTTTAATCATGAAATATACTATATAATTATGAGTGATTTTTAAATACCGGTAATACGGGAGTTTGATATGCATTAAGCCTTTTTCCTGTCTTAAAAACAGCTTATCGGCTCGATTCTTTTGCTATTTTTGAATATGAATCCTGAAAAGTAACATTTTTGGACACCCGACAGAGACGATTTGCTAAATTGGTCATTGTTATCTTATTTTTTGTTCTTTTTTGAAGAGCTGCACATACAGTACTCTCCTCGCACTTCTCCTTTCTCGCTTTCTCGACACACATACGCCGCAGGTCGATCGTGCCAGTGCTGGCACTCGGCTGCCACACTATCCTTAAGAGAGAGGCCCCAAGGAGCCGCATATCGCCCCATCTCTGGCAGTGGCACGAGAATGTCGGGGAATAAATGTTTACCAACTCTGGTTACAGATGCACAGGCGCAGCCCCGTGTCCCGTTACCTCCCTGTGTCACTAAAATGCTAATCTGCTCATACAGCTTCATCAGACGTGCAAAGAATGCCACGGACGCTAGCCCGAGCATGAGCCGGGTCCCCTCGCGGAATGTTTTCGTAGGTGTCATTTTCTCATTCCTTCCAATGGCTGCTGGAGTTTGGGAGAGCTAAAGCATTTTACACTGAAATAGTATCTTTTGACTAACATTGAAAACCATATCGTCTCCGTTGGGTGGAAAGCACATAAGTCCAAAACTGTTGCTTTTCAGGATTCGTAATCAAAAACAGCAAACGTAGCAGATAAACATGAACCGTCCATTGGTGCCGCATTTCGAGCTTGCGGATCTGCTACTTTTGATGTTTTTTGTGTAGCACTGTAGTATGATCAAGTAGGTTGTTGCTTATATATATATATATATATATATATATATATATATATATAGACCTATTAGCATATAGGTTTATTGATTGATTGTCTTCCCCACTGCTGACAGATTACATAAAGTATTTAATGAGCCACACTGCTTCGTGGGGAACATTGCTAACCTGGTTTGGTAATCTGGTATACTGGCCATTTTTCCGGTGGGCCGATGCACCATGGACACATCTTGGTACCTATATAATTACGTAAAGTACAATTACAGTACAATAACAAATATACATTTTGACCAATGACACAGAAGTTGTCCTGAAGCTTATTTTTTTAAACTGCTCTAAAGCTGACAACAACAAGCTGCTGGGGGGGGGCAGACAGCTGACAGCGCACAGGGATCAGGTTTTGGAATGGGTAGTGGAGGTCGTAAGAGTTCTAGGGTGGAGGGGCCTATATGCTACAAACAGGACCATGATAGCATCGAACACGCAGTTGTAGAGTTGTTTGGTTTCATCATTATATTGGGAAGATATTAGGGCTGGGGCGGTATGGGACTTTTATTACCACGGTTATTGTCGGCCCCCATACCGCCGGTATGGCGGTAATTACCCCCCCCCCCCCCCTTCTCCGGTTTTATGGTGTTATTTAGTCCGGTGAAACACCGTGTATGGAGATGTATAGAGCAGGTCTGCAAAATCCGGTAAAACACCGTATACGGAGATGTATAGAGCAGCTGTGTGTCTCTAGTGCAGTTCCAGTGTCATTCCTCCTCCCCTCACAGCACACACACACACACACTCACACACACTGTGGCACCGTTACAAAGACAAGACGACTCATAGCTTTTTCACCTTTTTCTGTTATCCAGTTTACCAAAATTAAATCCACAACAGTGCTATTGTGAAGACCCTTGCGCAGCGCGAGGTAATTAACTCCAGCTGCAAACGAACCGGTCTTTGAGTGTGTGATTATAAATCATTTTGGGCCAAATAACAATTCTGGGCATTGGGGGGTGCGTCAGCTATCAGGAGGAGGCAACAGGGGGTGCAGGCCAACAGAGTTTTGGAACGGATATTATGGACTAAAGTTTTATTGAGGAAAGATTGGCATGTCAACGCAGCAACACGTGTTCGGGTGGCAATCAAATCAACTGCGTCAGACATCTCCCGCAGCCCGCTGTTAAAAAAAGAAATAAAAGAGCGAGCGGATTTCATATAATTTCAGATCAAGACAAGTTGTGTGGAGTGTCTTTTTCCTGCGATCCCATTGACTGTCACAACAGACAACATTTATAGGTGGGTCTGGTTTGGAGTAGCCTAATTTAAAACACTGTCCGACTTTGTTTTGAGCGAATATTAATACCTTGCGCTATTGTAACAGCCAGGTGCATCGTGCATTGCTCAGACTCAGACCGTCAGATGAAATATATACGACATCAGAGTTATGTTGTCATTTTGTCATTATATAGAGAGAGAGAAACATTAGGCTAAACGTGTAGCCTATGGATAAGGGCGCATCGATGTAACAGGTTTCAACTTTGTATTGATTTGAACCGGCGGAGAGGTCCTTGGCGCATCTCATACAAACAGCTGCATGACTTGGATTGATGGATTCATGAACATTGAATGCGACGTGCAGTGTCTTCCAGCGAGAGACGAGGGGAGAGAGAAAGGGAGAGAGCCAGGCAGTTCCACTGCATGTCGCTCGCGGAAAGATTTACAGACAGGACTGACAAAACGTTTAGGCTGAGGTTTAATAGGTAGGTCTATCGGGTTGGAATGATTTCAAACACTGTCATTTAGTTTTGGAATCGCAATGGCAACCATTCTCACTCCAAGGAAATTACCGCTCAGCAGCACATCGCATGAAACAAACACCTCACCATTCAAAAACGTCCCCTCATCATGGAACCTATTATCTTAAAGATGGAGTGCCACAATTTTTGTATTTTTCCAGTTTTTCATGTGTCTATGAGGTGACAGTACTTCATTAGACACCCTGGAGTCGTTTTTATGTGCAATGGTGTATTAACTTTGTATTTAGGGTTTCTTCCTGGAGGCTGAACCCTTGACAGTCAAACAGGCCAATGAAATAAACAGTAATATAGTGACACCACACTATCAGCCCCTCCCCTAACCCCTCCCCCTTTATCATACAACTACAGCTGTGGGTGGATCACCACCCATCACCACCCACCAGGCAAACCAGGCATACTTAATGAACTGGTGGGCGTGCCCACATACAAACAACCTTTTAACAAATACCGTACACTTTTTTGAAAGAATTATACCTCCTTATATAACAATAAGAACTGATGATCATGTTTTAGGGTGGAAAAAAATCACGGCACTCCATCTTTAAACATATTAAACAAATTCCAAGTTAACTGACGATAGATTGCTGAGCCAAACATAATATATGATGAATTGAAAGGTTCAACTTCCAGCCGCTCCATACCACGCAGCAACTGCACGCCTCCCCAGTCCCCAAGCCATGAGTTTACATTATTGCTTGATTGATTGATTGAAGTTTGTATTAACGGTTTGCAGAATTACAGTACATTTCTAGCACAACTCAATACAAAAACTGTTAACTGTGAGTGGACGACACCATAAAGCATTACACTTGTTTACAAGAGGGTCCACCGTTTTCAATTCATCATAACATATACACATATACACTTCTATAAAGCCAAAAACAGGAAATCATCATAAAGGAGGTAAAAAGGGGGAAAAAACATATACAGTGAGGGGGAAAAGGGGTGGGTGGGGGATTTGAGAGCAGTTTTGAAGGAGTCAAGGGATTCACATGTCTTAATGACAGTTGGTAGGGTGTTCCATGTTTGTGGCATAGGAGCGAAAATAATTAATTATTGTACTATTTCTACAGCCTCGTAGTCAGACATTGGTTGGGCAAGCACGAGGCCTTGAAGAAGATTTCGAAGCTGTTTCGAAAGCTTCAAGGATGTCTGTACAATATTGCTTTGCTGTCCATGCTCACAGCCATACCGGAATAAAAGTCAGTGAAAAGAAAGGGAATACAAAGAGCAGGCATGCAAACTCGTTATGGCGACTGAATAGACGGATGTGTGGGCAGGGAAAAGACAGACCTGCTTCTGGGATTTGTTTATTTCATTGTTACTGAGAATGCACCTTGCGTGGCCATTTTTACGTATTTTCTTGAAAACATCCCATAGAGGGTACATTAGGTCTCTTGATCTTACAAATGGTTGTATATATTTTTTTGTGTAGATCTGGTTGTTCCTACAAAGGAGATACAAATCTACCCAAATAATAAATCATATGTGACCAAGGATATAAAAGAGGTAATAAATGAAAGGAAAACAGCCTTCATAAACAAAGATTTCGCTGCACTGAAATTAACAGAAGAAAAGTTTTAAAAACAACTAGCGTGGCAAAGAAAGAGTTAAGAATTTTGCATCCGAGTTGGCTCCAGTGGCAACCTGTATTTCAAACCTCTATAGACACACATACAATTCCCTCTGTCTTGGAAGACCTCACACATAAAACCACAGCCACTACCCACAATCTAATGTCCAAAAAAACATAAGGATTATAGGAATACCCATAGGTCTTACTTCAGTGATTATTAAATCACTCGAAAAGATAAATGTCAGTTTTCTTATAAAAAGGGTTGCGGTACGGAGCATGCGGTTGTCACACACTGGTCCACTTAATTACAAAACACCTTAAGTCAAATAAGAATTATGCAAGGGTGCTGTTCTTACTCTTCAGCTCTCAATACAATACAGTTGGATTACTCTGGTATACCGTACTAGTGTCAAAGATGGTACAGTTGGAACTGAATACATACTTAATTCACTACTATGCTTCTTTTCTTACTAACAGAGTGAAAGTGAACACAACTCTCTCCTCAGCATAACCTACTAATGTTGGTGCTCCCCAAGGGTGTGTAAGGCAAGCTCAGCTGTACTTTTCACCCCCCTGTCGTACTGAGGAATCTCTGTCTGAATGTTGCACTGACACACCAGATCAATACATTCTGAAGTACTCAGATCATACAGCTTTGATTTCTCTCCCAGATAGTTCCAGTGATCCTGGACTGTACCAACACAGAGTAAATAAGGTGGTTGAGTGGAGTGATAACAACGCTCTCATCATTAACACCAAAAGACTGTACGATTGGATCGGGACACAAAGTTATGCCGCAAGAGTGTTGGCGGCTGGTTGGTGGTGATGATCAACAGCAAGTGGTGTAATCCTGGGCACATCACGGTTAAGGAGCATATCTGGAAGCCAGACATTGAACTGATTGAACTTACTGTAGTATGCAACTATGCACCCTTACTACCCTATCGCAAGATCTCAGACATCCCAGTGCATTCATGGTCGTGTCCGTTGACTTCAACCACGCGTCACTCTCAAGGTCCCTGCCCACTTTCCATCAGTTTGTGAGCTGTTCTATGAGGGACTGGATCTCCAATATGCAAATGTCAAGAATGCATATAAATGCACAGCACTACCCAAGTTGGGTGGATCTGATCATAACCTTGTTCACCTCACATCCCTATACACGCCCATGGTTAAACAACTGCAGGTGACCACTATGACAGTGAGAAAGTGGTCACCTGAGGCCAATGAGGTGCTGAGGGGTTGCTACGAGGCCACGGACTGGGGAGTGTTCTATGACTCATATGGGGAGGACATTGATGGATTAACGGACTGTGTAACTGATTACATACCTTTCTGTGTGGATTATGTAATACCCACCAAAACGGTATGTTGCTTGACCTAAATAATAATTTAGGGAGGTGTGAGGGAGGTGTGGATGGGTCTGAAGAACATGTCCGGCCACAAGCAGTCCACCAGCCGTTCAGTGGAGGGCAACCAGGACAAAGCCAACAAATGTCATCAGTTTTTTAACAGGTTTGACATCAGTGGCTCCCGGGGTAACCCTCCCTGTAGCGGCCAGCTCATATCCCAGCACAGCCATCTCCCTCCTCTCTCCCCTCTTCTACTCCCCCATCACCATCACTACCCCACCATGTAGGACTGACTGTGACCTCTGACCAGGTGAAGAACGAACTGAGGAGGCTATACCAGGGCAAGTCTGCAGGGCCTGATGGCATAAGTCCAAGGGTGCTGAGGACATGTGCAGACCAGCTGTCAGGGGTGCTCGAGCATCTCTTCAATCTCTCTTTGAGACTGAGGAGGGTGCCTGTGAGATGGAAAACATCCTGCATTATTCCAGGGCCTAAAGGAGCGCATCCCAGTACATCCTCAGTTGTTGGCCTCCGAATTGAATGGAGAACCTGCAGTCAGTCGCTGAGAGGAAGATCAGCGACAAACTAAACTCCATGCTGGCAAATGCCCCCCACCCCGTTTATGTTTGAAATTATTTATTTAGGAATACCCCATTGAGATATAGTATCTCATTTTCAAGAGGGTCCCAACTGTACAATCAATACAAAACACTTAACAAAGGAAAACAAAAACAAAAAAAAGAAAGAGAAAAAATACAAAACAAACAAACAAACACTGCAGGAGGGTGAGCTCCTTCAGTCGAAGGCTCACCTACCCCCCAGAATGCATATGGAGCGGTATAGACTCTCATTCATGCCAACTGCCATCAGACTCTACAATGCAAATGCATAAGAACTGCCTCCCCCAAATTTGCATATGGTCCCTTGGTGGTCCTGGTCTTGTGTGCGTATGTCCACTTGTGTTTGTTGTCTGTCCAGTTTGATTTATGTGTCACATTATGCAAGTTGTAGCGCTTCAATTTCCCTTTTTTGGATTAATAAAGTATATCTCATCTCATCTCACCACTATACACACAGATCCCCCCACATCACTTTTCATAGTGAACAGATCAACTAGGTATGTTCATATAGCCTACTGTACACCTAGGCCAGGACTAGACTGAACTGTGGACATTGTGATATATGTAAATGGTAAATGGTAAATGGTGCATTTATATAGCGCCTTTATCCAAGGCACTTTACATAGATTGTGCATTACATTCACCCATTCACACACACATTCATACACCGATTGCGGCGGAAGCCATGCAAGGTACCAACCAGCACATCGGGAGCAATTTGGGGTTCAGTGTCTTGCCCAAGGACACTTCGACATGTAGACAGGAGGAGCCGGGATTCGAACCGCCGACCCATGGATCATTGGATGACCTGCTCTACCTCTTGAGCCACAGTCGCCCGCAGTATGTGTTGCATACAAGGCCGCTGGGTCGCAAGACAAATTTCAGTGCAAACTGACAAAGTACTATGTCATATTATGACGTGGGTGGTGATTTTGGGTGGGGGGGCTATAAGACATCCATTATAATATATATGGTAACGGTAGTTCTACCTGAAGCAACAGCCTCATATTCCAAATACCAATGACACTACTATAGGCCAATACTTAGTGATAGCAACAACAGAAGTGCACACAACAACCATTCCACTGCTCCAGTGAGCATTGTATGTACAGACCGCTTCAGTGCTCTGTCTGTCTGTCATCCAATGTCATTAAACCAGCGATCATAGATGAGATGAAGCAAATCCACAATACCTTTCTGTGGGTCCAAGCCATGTCTGGCATCGTATCTGTATTTGGCACACTTCCGTGTGAAGTGAGGGGCGCTAATATATAAAGTCTAACTCATGTTGATTACAGGTAGGTGATGTACTGTAATGGTGATGTAAAACAAACGGTGACAAAACAAACATTAAATTAAAGACATTAAAGACAAGATGATGTAAATTTTCCATTCATTGTCAATGGCATTTTTTACTACAAACATTAAACTAAAAACAAACGCGCCCCTAAAAAAAAAACGTATTGCACCGTGCACAAGGGGCGATGCAGACAAAATATATTTTCTTTCACGCGCGCACACGCACGCACACACACACAGTATCAGCATCAGCATCAAGGTCAAATGTTGTTGTCCATGTTTGTGCAATAATGTTTGGTTTTGTTCAGCTTTGTTTCCCAGGGACACTCTTGAAGCATCACCTTTGACTTGAAGCTGTGTGCCAAACCCAAGGCTGATTCCCAAATTCTTATGTTTGCCAAGTGATTTCATGGTCTCAATAGTATGTACCCAGAGGTCAATCAGTCAATCTCTGGCGTAAGCATGCTTTGCGTTTAGTAATGAAATATCTCCCACAGTAGCCAGAAACCCCCCCAAGGTCCAATAATGGGTATCCATTTTAGACATAAAAGGCATATCAACGAGACCAAGAAAATTCCCCCATTGTTGCTTGATGGCCAACACACTGACACGGTATGTAGATATCTCTCTTGCATGACAAGCACACAGAGTTCATTAGCACTCTGGGGCATGGTTGAGGTGCCAGCTATGAGAGAATGTCAGCTCATTTGGAATTGTGGGTGCAATGATCCAAAGGCGCCCCATGTCAAATTTATCTAGTTGCCTATGGTCAAAGAATGAAACCATAGCGAATGGGGAGTCAGTTGGCAGAGAAGACCCACAAGGAAACATTAATTGTATTAGGAAAAATATAGCCTTGGAACGAATTTAGGTGGAGACCATCAGTGGTTTCATTTTGTTTTCATTCTGCATCAGTTGACATGAGAGTTCATGATGGCGCAGTGGTCCAAATATTAATCGTTAATATGTGATAAGCTCGGGAATGGTTTCACAGGAATCCTCTTTACCCATTGCATGAAATGTCCTGGTGTGTAGCCTCAAGGCCACGAACCAAAATGTGGCAGTGACTTGTTCTGGAAAACATTCAGTTTCAGTAAGGGACCCCTTACCGAGGGCAATGCATTTGTTTTATATTAGACACTTTGGTCCCCATTCGAGTGCTGAACAAACAAGACCACGAGTTGTTGTAGTTGTAGCTTTCTAGTTGTAGCAGTCCTTCCACCTTTAAAGATGAAGTGCCGTGATTTTTGTATTTTTTCCAGTTTTTCATGCGTTTATGAGGTGACAGTACTTCATTAGACCCATTGGCATGGTTGTTATGCAATGATGTCTTCCTTTTGTATTTAGGGTTTCTTCCTGGAGGCTGAAACCGTGATAGTCAAACGTGCCAATGAAAAAAACAGTGATATATTGTCATCACACTATCATCCCCTCCCCTAACCCCTCCCCCTTTATCATACAACAGCTGTGGGTGCGGCTTCAGTTCAGGTGGATCACCATTCACCACGCATCACCACCCACCAGGTAATGGTATACAATGAACTGGTGGTGGTTTCCACATAATAACGACATTGTAACAAATACTGTACACTTTTTTTGAAAAAACTTCTTCCTCCTTATGTATAATACCTGATGATCATGTTTTAGGGTGGAAAAAAATCATGGCACTCCATCTGTAACTTAAACCCTATATTGACCAACCCGATGTTGACCAATAGCAAATAGCCGATCAAATATGGCCAGAAGCTTCCCCGTTTTTACTACCCAGTTTCGCACCAGTGAGGGGAGGGAGGGGCTAGCCCACACCGTGCACGCCGCAGTCAGTGCACACAGTCAAGGCAGACGTCTGTGGATTGAACGTGAACTCGTGAAGCACAACATGTTGAAAGAAACAACACAAATAAAAACTTTGGCGAAAACAGAAGCCCAACACGACGATAAAGGAAACATTCAGTCCAAATGTCCAGTTTGCTAATTCACAACTAGTTGAACTAGCCTAGTACTACTACTTTGGTGTTGAAACTTTGAATTTCTCAAACTATTATAAACTTTCACGACAGTAGCCTACAAATATGCAACGGCTATACTAAATTATACTAATTGGTCAATAGGCTATAAGTAAAATAATATAGCCTTTCCATAGGAGTATATTTTTATATTTTTCCAAGAAGAATACAGGCAGTAGCATATTAAGTTATGGAATGTACACTAACTCGTTTTACCTCAGAGAATGTTTTCATTCTGGATAAAACCATAAAATGGTCTATGGTCTAATCTAATGGAATAAATTGATGATCAAATGCAGGAGTTTTGAGTTTGACGATTCAACTAACTGTAACTAGGGCCGTCGCCTTGCCCCCCCCCCCCCCCCCGCCCCTCCCTCCCCTTACTGGTGCGAAACGGGGTAGTAAAAACGGGAACGCTGCTCAGAAGCATATTGTGGGGGTTGTAGATTTTCGCCGAAAAAAAAGAAAGGTGTGCCTAAAATAGACATGCTTTGGGTTCATGTCTGCAGTTAAAATGCATATAGGCAATTATAGGCATACAATATTTTCATCAGTGGGATAGTGATGCTGTGTGTGGGTTTAAGCCCGACCACTTCAGAGTGTGTTATCGAGCAACACAAGAATGCCTTAATACCTCATAAAAAGCTAGACAAATGTATTATTTCTTAGATTTGAATTGTATTAACAGTTCTACTGCTTGTCACGCGTTACCCGCAGTTTAATCAAATATTCTGCGCTGCCTAGATTTTATTACCTTTAGATCATACGCTGAAGTATCTGGGCTTTTGATAGGCGAAAATCCGCTTAAAATATGTTCCCTGGTGTCTTGCGATCAATCGCACCACCCGCCATCTTGGTATGCCACAAGCCGGGTGCATAATACCACATTCCATGAGGCCGTGTCTTCAGTTCACTTGCATTGGACTCAATTTCCCAGAAGCCCTAGCAGCCCAGCGAATGTGTCGATTTCCGGTTTCGACATCACAACAAGAAGCTCCTTCCACCAGCTTTGCGACAAAGGCGGACTTTATTTTTAATTATTAAAATAGGGTGATTTAGACACATAAAACAAATAGCGGGAATGTCGTATTATGCAGCGGCGGAACACTGGATCAAACAATTAGCGGCAATCAATAATAATAATAGGATTATTGGTTGGATTTATGATTACTTTCTGAGTAATAGCGCCGTTAGTCATCTTTGTTGGCAAATTCAACATGTTGCCTGTTTCTTTTTTTCCCCCTACTTCTTCCTAATGACTTTTCCAATCCTCTCATTAAGTTGTTTTATCGGTTTGCGCAATAATGTTTTGTTCTGCTTGTTCCCCGGGGTCACTTTTGAAGCCTGTGGCATCATCTTTGACTTGAAGCTGTGTGCCAACAACCCCAAGGCCGACTTCCAA
Organism: Electrona antarctica; assembly: GCF_951216825.1. NCBI lineage: Eukaryota > Metazoa > Chordata > Actinopteri > Myctophiformes > Myctophidae > Electrona > Electrona antarctica. The sequence continues at coordinate 37,200,298 of NC_136794.1, read as the reverse complement.
CTCCTTATGGTTTGCCAACTGATTTCATGGTTTTAAATATGTCCCCAGGGGTCAGTCGATCAATCTCTGTCTGACACGAGCATGCTTAACTCTTAAGCGTGATAATAAAATACCGTTCTGCAGTGGCCAGAGGAACCCTCACGAGATCTAATAACGTGTGTTCATTTTAGACATAAAAGGTTAGTTTCTGAATATCTAGCGACGGTTCCTATTTCAAGTGATTCGCTGCGCTTCAGAATAGCGGAAAATAACACTTCAGGTCCAATTTCATCCGTGCAATGGGACGTCTTAGTCACTTTGTCCCTCTGATATTACTAGAACTTCCCTGTCAGTTTGTTCTAAAATACGAAGTAACCCTCGGCTCAAATTGACATTCTCACCTTTTTACCATGGGATATCGGTTCTGATGTGAGGAGCATATGGTCGGCATATGATGCCAGAGAGTGCAAGTTGTACAGAGTCAGGCACTAACCTTTTTCCCATAAATAGCCACGTTTCTTAAGTGTTGAAAGGAATATCCTTTTATCCTTGAAATGGAGACTATGGAGTGATTATCTGTAGCAGGATGCAAGTGTGAGTTACAGTGAGGCCTGGGAATGTGGAAATAGAAATTTGGAAATCATTTGTCAACGTGATTTTTATTAAAGCTAAAATTAGCCTGAGCCCCTGACCTCCAAGGAAACATGCTGGCTAATTCAACCCAAAATAGATACAGTATGTGACACAGTGTGTCACAGTGTCCACATAAGTGTAGGTGAAATAGAATCACACACCTCATAGAAAATAGAACAGAAAATAAACACTTTAGCCAAACAATTCAATTCAATACAGCATTGTTATGTCTCACTGACAGCTGTTTGATTGTGCTGCGCTCGTTGCATATTGTCTCTGTGATGATTGGGGGGATCGACGATTTCAGTCTGATACTACTGCAGTGTGATGTGATGTTCTGTTTGCTGCTTGTTGTTATTATAGTTGCTCCGTGAGTTTTGGAAGTAAAGAAGAGTTGTGTCAAGCTGTGTCATGGTCTGCTGATTCACAAACACAATAAGCATGTTGCACAGCTTTTGACACTAATACATGTAATCATTGTCCTATTTTTGAATTAATCTGTCTTAAACTGTCTTCTGTGCGACGACGCAACGCACAGAAGGATTTTGCACTTCTGGTCAGACGAAGGAGATCGAGCCAAGCCTGTACACTCCCACAGCGCCAGCAGCCTCTTAGTGTTGCCATTGTAGCATTGCGCAGAAGCTGGGATTGAACCCGGGGCTCCCACTCACGCCAATAGGGCTGAGCCCGATTGGCAGGCAGGGCTGTTGCGGGCTGGGTCTTGGCTGGGGGCTACACCAACATCTCAACATCATCATCATCTTCCCCATTGACTGTATGTCTCTTAGACTTGCAGGAGACAGTGGGGGCTGTACACAGGACGGGGTCTGATCAGCCTTGGTCGGGTCCCCTGGTGGAGGGTGTCTGTTGTAAGACCCAGAAACATCCAATGATCCCAGGTTTACAACACTGACGATGTGTTCAAGTTCATGCATCAGCAGATGTTTAATTAACTCCAGAAGCTTAAGAACAGCACATGAACTACGTAGTACAGATTTGACTCAGATCTCTAATGTCAGAAAAAACTACCGGTATCTCTCTTTGATTGCCTCGCAATATATTACATAAATGAAGATGTGGAGTAACAACAAGGACGGGTAGTATATGCTAAACTAAATTGCATATAATGATGGATTTTGGTTGCTATCACCTCTACAGACTGTGAACATATTCTTTATATAATATATATTATTTTTTAATGCTACCGTATGTGCCATTTGCATTATAACAAGGTACAGTATCAAAGAGCTGAGAGAGCTTTGATCCCAAATGTGTCATAGGGATGAGAAAAGTGAAAGATTTCCAGAAATGTACATTTAGACAATAAACCCAGCATCCATATCGTGAGGAAGGCTCAACAAGATCACAACGCATCGCACTGCTATTTGTTTTTAGAACCACCGTTCTAATTAAGCCACTGTTCTAAATCCTGAAATCCTTTTCTGAAAAATGTGTTGCTATAAATGATATAGCTAAGATCTGTATGGATTTTGCATGTTCTGCCTGTGTCCCAGAAGATAAGATAGAAAGAAGATAAAAAAGAATGTCCCAATACTAAAATACTAGAATACCGGTAAAAAGATATATTATATTTTTGATTTGATTTTAATCAAAAAACCAACCAATGTACATCTGCTGTTTTTGAATAGCAAACGTATAAAATAAGAATTGGTTAAAATGATCGTGATGCTGTTTCGAGCATAAAGCACCGCGCGCACACGCACACGCGCGCACACACACACACACACACACACACACACACACACACACACACACACACACACACACACACACACACACACACACACACACACACACACACACACACACACACACACACACACACACACACACACACACACACCTCACAAAGGGTCACACAAACAAATCCCTATATAAATTTAGTTGCAATGAACGTAGTTGGAAAGCTGGCCTTTGTTTGGCTGTGTGACCTTTTAAACATGTACCTGGTCTCTGACTGGATCATGGCATCTATTACGCACATGTCCCCGATGTCTCCTAGCTGTCCTCCATTACCAATGACCCCACCCCTCCCTGCAAAGGTTCCCAAGTGGAAAGTCCTGAAGGATATATACTGTAGCAGCACGGGTGGCTGAAATGCCATCACATAAATAATAGTGTGTGGACAGTATGTGTGCGTGCGTGCGTGCGTGCGTGCGTGCGTGCGTGCGTGCGTGCGTGCATACGTGCATACGTGCATGCGTGCGTGCATACGTGCATGCGTGCGTGCGTGCATGTGTGTGCGTGTGTTAGTGAGAGTGTGTTAGTGAGAGTGAGTGAAAGAGAGTACATATACAGTATGTGTGTGTGTGCGTGCGACCGTGCGTGCGTGCGTGTGAGTGTGTTAGTGAGAGTGAGTGAAAGAGAGTACATAATATCTCTTTCACTTTACAGTATGTGTGCAGGTTCAACATGCGTGCCAAAATGAGATTTGAAACTCGGGGCTGCCAGTCACTGAAACAACTGCTAAAGCTACTATACTGTAAGAGACACTCTCTCGTCTCTTCCCTGTATCCCCATCAGTCCACTCACTGTCTCCGTCCGTCCATGAACAGCTTATAGCACTGACGTGATTCACATCAATAAAATAGTTAATTTAAAAAAGAAACTAGGGCCGAGACTTTAATGTGTTAATTACGATGAATCAATTACAGAAAGAATATCGTGTTAAAAAACAAAGCATTTTATCGCATTTATTTTTTCACCGCAGAACATTTCTCACTGGACAGGTTTCACACGCCCCTGTAGCCGTGAAAGTGGGGCAGTACTGCAGTAGCGTGTCAAAATCATCTTTCCGTTCTGTTCATACGAGTCGAGTCCATAATGTCCCAGATTTTGAGGAGATAGCGCTCTCTTCATAGCTTGTGCTGGTACGGTATGTTGAGCCGAGCGCAAGCCTCGTCTTTCCATTCGTTTTCCGTTCAATCTTTAGTCGGCAAATGAGCACATTTACAAACATAGAGCTCGTAAGTTGTCATTCACAGAGTTCAGCTGTGGTTCAGCTCGCCCCACAACAGGGCGAGAAGGCGGAGATCAGAGAGAGGGGGGCTCTCACAGACGACATGTTGCTACAAACTATAGTTTGTTCTTTTCACCGAAAAGAACAATTTACCCAGGGTCGACAAACTATAAATACACAGCGGAGGAAGAGATGTCCCGCTGGCGCATTCATGTTGGCTCTAGGTATAATATTAATGCTGGAATGTCCCGCATTATAAGTGCTGAATTTGTTCACAACATAGCAGGATAGTAGCATGCGCCATTGCATCCAGCATGGGACGCAATGACGGTTTGTTTGACGAGTCCTTTATTAAAACAGTGCGTTTTTGAGAGGCCCCTCCTTTTTTCATAATGTACTTTTCTAAGGTACTTTGCTAAAGCCTAGTCAAGTCCAAATCAGACTGACTGGTATGGTCCTGAGTGCTTGTCACAAAGACATTGAAATGTTGTCCCTTCCAGCTGACTCTGGGTCAACATTCACCCACATAAACAGGTGGACCAAACAGGAGGGGGTTGCGGATGTGCACACACATGCACATATACACGCATGCACATAATACGCACGCAAGCACGCACGCACAGACATTGTGAAATATGCAGAGAGATGAGAAAAGCGAAAAGTTGCAAAATATGTGGGATTTTATGCGGTGAAAGTTGCAAATGCGTGAAGTTTGCCGATCTACTCACAATGTGACGCGTTGCGGCTACGGTAACACATTGATGAAAAATTGCATTCATAGAAGGTTGGGGTTGGAGTTATTCCGGATGTATACTGCATTCTGGTATTGTGCCCCGGAAATAGCACATCACAGTGCAATGCGCTGTAAGCTTGTAGATCGGCTACTCTTGGCTTCAGGGTTAGGGATAAAAGTGGCAAAAAAGGTTTTAATGCCATTCATAAAAATCAGCATCCGAAAATGCTGATGTCCTCACAAGTATAGTAAAACACGCGTGCATGTGTGTGTGTGGGTGTGCATGCGTGTGTCATGCGGCATGCTCATTAGCCCCGTTGTCATAGGTATATGAGCTGATTGACGACCCGGGGGTGAGGGCCGTGAGCGGGCGGTGCGTGTGTGTGTGTGTGTGTGTGTGTGTGTGTGTGGGGGGGGGGGGGGGGGGACATGGCCGCCCTTCCCACACTCTGAAAGTTCACCCTCCACTCAGCTGATCTAATGCTACCAGGTGCAACAACCACCACATGGGCTCAGCCCCTACATTTTAGAGGATACACATGTTTACGATGGAACATGAGTCGAGGTAAGCTACACAGTAAATTCCCCGGTGTTAATAACTCTGAGCGTGCACGGAATGGAACCAAATGGACGTGCCTCACACGGGTCCATTTGGTTACATTCCATCGCATATATGCTCGGAGTTGAAGGAGTATAAAGTGCTAAATAGATGTCTCTGAAAATGTAAATGAAGTAGCCCAATTGAAAGAAAAAAGCAACAGTACTCCCTCAGCAATTCAGGGATAGGCTATGTGTGTTTTCAATGCTTCTAACGTTGTTAAAATGGAGTTTGAAGTTGTATGTGGGTTTACATATTGATATGATCAAATCAAGCTGGGGGTGCACACAAATGCCAGAGTAGACAATACAATTATGGTATTTATTTGGTATTACAACAGGGGGTCCATGCAATTTAAAAACAGATAGAGAATCACTGTGTTAGACAGATGGTGATCCATAACAAACCTGACGTCTCTGGACTTATAGCTCTCCTGGTGGTTACGTGAACTCCTGTTCAAAATGTTAAAACATGGCCTCTGATTCTAATGATGCTGCTGTACAAACACTTGTAAAATTGATCTGCAATGATGCAGTCACTGGATGACAGCTTTATATCTCTGTCAAGCTTAACAGAAAAATCAAAAACCAAACCCTCTCTCCTCTCCGGTCACCCGATACCAATCTCTTAAACAGGCGCAGCGCCTCTCAGTATCCAGAACCATCTGGCGAGCAAGGTAAAACATTTGTTATTTGGCCCATAATGGAGGGCTTTAATGGCTTAACTTTAAATATCAACAATCCAACAATCTAGTTTGTAAGAATACGAGCCACCACATCTGGAAACAGTAATCAAAGTGAAAGGAAAACACATAAAGCATGTCAGTTTGAGGCTGCAAGCATCTTCCTCTGCCAAAACAGATTTTATCCACTCGATATGTCAATTACCCCAAATAATTACCAACGGTTGTCATGCTACGGTATCTAAAGAGATATCAAACATCAGCTATGCCATGGAGACACGCAGACATAGATGCAATCAACAGGGAGATCCGTCATCACTTCACCATCGATGTTAAATATAGTACACATGCCAAAAAAAAGCATAATCTTCAAATTACAGCACATTCTGGAATGCGTTCTGGAATGCAGAATGGCCTCCCCAAGAGTTACAAGGTGCTGTGCAGAGAAAAAACATTAATCACAAATAAAATAAATAATAGAAAGTTAAAAACAATGATAATAAAAACTTAAAAAGACAAGGCAAGGTGCTTATGTCCAAAACAGTTAATTTTCAGGATAAAAAAACGCTGTGTAGTTTTGTGTAACGCTGTATAGTATGATCAAGTAGGGCGTTCATTTAAGAAAAGAAGAATATTGAGATAAGATGTTTCTGCCCGACAACCAGTGGTGGAAAAGTACTTGATTGTTCTACTTAAGTAAACATATCAATACTGCAATGTAGAACTACTCTGTTACAAGTAAGGCCTCACTCACACCTTCGCAACAGACTGATGTATGCTTGTTGTATACAAAGGGTGTGATACATCTTGCCCCAATGCATTTCCAATGGGAGTCACATGGTTTGACACAACATTTGTGTTGTATGAGGGGGAGGGGGGCAGTCGAAACACAGCCGAAAGCCATACAACAGCTTGTAGTCCAAAATGTTGTATCAAACCATGTGACTTCCATTGGAAATGCATTGGGGCGGCCATGACACTTACAACATTCATACAACAAGCATGCATCAATGTTTTAAAGGTGTGAGTCAGGCCTTAAACTTCGGAATTCAAAATGTACTTGAGTAAAATTATAAAAGAATTTACATTCATCTATCTATAAATGCACCAGGTCTCTGCAGTTATGTGTGTGTGTGTGTGTGTGTGTGTGTGTGTGTGTGTGTGTGTGTGTGTGTGTGTGTGTGTGTGTGTGTGTGTGTGTGATCCACGTAACTCGAAAACCATTCGCCCCACCGACTTCTAATTTGACACATGCGTTCCACACCACCACAGGAAGTGCAGTGCCCGGCCTGGAGTCGTGGGATACACCGTTGTCCAGAACCAGATCTGCCCATTCTCTGGACAGGGCCCAAATTAGCCAATTGAACAGACCTGATCACCCCTAGATCTCCTTATATGGAGCTGGCCTGACATCACACTGATGTCAGGCCAGCATAGACTCCATATTTGGGCATGCCTGACAAAGAACTCCATATATGGGCATACAAGGGACACAGACATAATAACTGGGTGGGGCATGCATTTCTAACTTGCATCACAAGTTTTCAAATGTATACAAATATTTAGAAAATAGCAGATATCGCAATGCGACGCATTGTAAGCTTGTAGATCGGCTATTTTCTAGTGGTGGAAAAGTACTCAAAAGTAAAAGTATAAATACTGCAATGTATTGAACTGTACTTGTACATCAAGCTGCCTCACGCTAAAGAAACAGGAGATAGGCCCCTGCCCTATGGGCCTCATGGCTCGGCAAGGCTACTTACTGAATGTAGATCTCCACCAGAACAACCTCCTGGACTCCAACCAGTCTGGGTTCAAAGTGGGTCACTCGACAGAGACTGCCCTGCTGGCAGTGACGGAGTCGCTCCATGCCGCTAGAGCGAACTCTCTCTCCTCCGTCCTGATACTCCTGGACCTGTCCGCAGCGTTCGACACGGTGAACCATCAGATCCTCCTCTCCACTCTCGAGGGGATGGGTGTCTCAGGCTCTGTTTGCATCCTACCTGACGGGTCGCTCCTACCAGGTGATGCTGAGAGGGTCTGTGTCAGAACCACACAGGCTCACAACTGGGGTTCCCCAAGGCTCGGTTCTGGGTCCTCTTCTTTTCTCTCTCTACACCACATCTCTGGGTGCTGTCATCCACTCCCATGGCTTTTCCTACCACTGCTATGCCGATGACACCCAGCTGATCCTCTCATTCCCCCCCTCTGATACCCAAGTGGAGGCACGCATTGCTGCTTGTCTGGCTGACATCTCGGAGTGGATGTCGACAAACCACCTGAAGCTCAACCTGGACAAGACCGAGCTGATGTTCCTCCCGGGGAAGGGCTGTCCGCACCGAGACATGGCCATCACCATTGATAATGCTGTGGTGACCTCAACTCGGACTGCGAAGAATCTGGGTGTGACCCTGGACGATCAACTGACGTTCTCGGCAAACATCGCATCAGTGACAAGGTCCTGCAGATTCCTCCTCTACAACATCAGGAGGATTCGCCCCTTCCTCACGGAGAAGGCAGCCCAGGTGCTCATCCAGGCTCTCGTCATCTCCCGCCTGCACTACTGCAACTCCCTCCTTGCTGGTGCTCCGGCATCTGCCATCAGACCTCTGGAGCTTGTTCAGAAAGCTGCGGCTCGTCTGGTGTTCAACCGGCCCAAGTTCTCCCACACAACCATCCTTCTCCGTTCTCTACACTGGCTCCCCGTAGCGGCTCGCATCCAGTTCAAAACCCTGGTGTTAGCCTATAGGGCAGTGAAAGGAACAGCTCCTTCCTACCTCCGGGCTATGGTCGATGCCTACACCCCTGCCCGACCACTTCGGTCTGCCACCTCGGGGCGACTGATTGCCTCGTCACTCAAGGGTCCTTCTGGCCGATCCACACGGTCACGACTCTTTTCTGTTCTGGCCCCACAGTGGTGGAATGAACTTCCCACTGATGTTAGGACAGCAGAGTCACTGCCCATATTTCGCCGCAGGTTGAAAACCCACCTCTTCAGGAAACACTACCCTTCCTCTCTGCCTGACCTACTTGTTGTTAACTAGTTGTACGAATGCTTGTTTTCTATTGTTGTATTGTTTATTGGATCTTGTTTAGTCGATACACTTAATTGTTTTAGATCATGCTCATTTGATTTAGCTATTTTGTCTCATCTGTTTAAGGAAATAGGTAGCTGATATATTGCACTTTTACCTTAGCGCTAGGTATACTCTTGGTTGCTTGTTTTTGCAGAATATGCACTAAAGACTTCTGGTGATTAGTAGTTTTTGTTCCCTACCTATGTTGAATACACTTATTGTAAGTCGCTTTGGATAAAAGCGTCTGCTAAATGACTGTAATGTAATGTAGATGAAAATGGTGCATTTATATAGCGCCTTTATCCAAGGCGTTGTACATACTGTAGATTGTGCATTACATTCACCCATTCACACACACATGGCAGAGGAAACCATGCAAGGCACCAACCTGCACATAGGGAACAATGTAATTGAGTAAAAAGTATCGGCATCAAAATGTACTTAAAGTACCAAAAGTAAAAGTACTCATACTGCATAATGTCCCATTTCACAAGAGTGGCGTATGCATGAATTAATTATTACCTTGGCCTGGGAAAATCTGCCTGGGCACACTGCGCAACATTTTGGCATTAATTAATACTAATTTTTAATTAATTAATACTAATTTTTGCCTTCAATTTCCTAAAAATATTAAGTCAGGTGTCTGATTGACACCTGACAGGTGTCAGGCTGCTACAAGACACTTCATCCGATCACATTCCCAAATCACACCTTCGTCTTCAATGTTTGTGTTTACACAAACATTCAAAGCTGGCCATCCATTGTCAATGGCATTCCATGTTTGTGTTTACACAATGTTTGTGTTTACACAAACCCTCAGCTGGACATAGACAACATGTACACTCTCCCAGGCAGCCTACTAGTATTGAAGTATAGTGTTGAGTATTGAAGACTGCAGAGTGTAACAACAGCTTCAACTCACTTCCAAATTACAAATTAGCAAGATAGCACCCCATAGCATAGCAGCAGACAACATGGGCACAATCAATGGAAATCCATTCAGCAAAAAATACAAAAAATACAATTCTGACCTTTGATGTCTTCAAACATGTAGTAATCCATAATCAAGGGCGGACGCTGTTGTGGAGTTGCCCAGTAAAGCTGAAGTCCTCAGGATACAACTGTTGTACAGTAGGCTATAGAGCGTCGCAGTCCCGCCTCCTACCCGGGACCAGGAAATGAAATCCAATGCATTATTCTCATAGACATTTCGTAAAGTATTTATTTAAAGACGGTTACGCCGCGGACAAAGCCAACTCGAGTCGTGACAACTCATGACAACACAAACAATATTTTGGACCAAACAAATAATTAGAAAGAAGAAAAACAACAAAAAAAGTGTTGTAACCTGCCGTTTTTTTCTTCTTTCTAATTATTTGTTTGGTCCAAAATATTGTTTGTGTTGTCATGAGTTGTCACGACTCGAGTTGGCTTTGTCCGCGGCGTAACCGTCTTTAAATAAATACTTTACGAAATGTCTATGAGAATAATGCATTGGATTTCATTTCCTGGTCCCGGGTAGGAGGCGGGACTGCGACGCTCTATAGGCTAGCTCCTCTAGGGACTGCTGACTTCCTTTCTGTCCAAAAACTTTGCAATAGACGTTTGACATTGTGAGGCTAACATTTAGGATACTCTCAGAGAGGCTTCTCATTTATATTTAATCATAAACAAAGACGCAAGTTTCTGGTGTGAAGAAAAACAAATCTGCCACATTCTAGAAACAAGCACATGATGACAGGCATCAGGCAGGCATGACCAATCAATCTATGCAGGTACAGATGGACAAACTAGGCAGTGCCAGTGGCTAGGATCCAAATAGGAAAAGATAAATAACTAGAAAAAGTGCCCTTCTGGGCACAGGTCTCCACCAGGAGGATAGGAGTGTGTGTGATGTTTGGCAAAATGTTTTACTTTAGGAGTAATATAAACATGTTCTTTCTTTTTTCGTTTTTCTTTTTTGCAACAATTTTCTTCATTTTGTTGAGGAAATGCAGATCCAGATCACTCATAGCATCTCTGAGGATAGAATTCTGGATGAGCAGGACATGTGCAGAATTTTGTACAAAATGGGCCACTCCTGAAAACTTTGGAAGGCAATCTTAGCCAATCAGTGTAGAATCTGAGAAATCCAACAGACTCGTCTTGATCACATGACTACAGAGATCATGTGTACCGATTTGCGTGAGATTTGGATGAAATCTGTGCGACTACCATAAACAATGTGTTTTCCAGAAATCGGCCTCATTGTGGCGCTATAACCAGCAGATGTGGAGGGATGCAGGGACAATGTTTTCCCATGGCCTCTAGGGAGTGCGCATACATAAGTTGTATACAGATCGATGCAGTTATAGGTAAAAACAAACAGGTAGTAAACAAACAGGGGGAAACAAAACAAACTAGAAAAAGTGCCCTTCCGGGCACAGGTCTCCACCAGGAGGATAGGAGTGTGTGTGATGTTTGGCAAAATGTTTAGGAGTAATGTTTAGGAGCCTTTGATGGCAATTAGATGATTTGAGGCATTTTGTTCCAAAAATGTGTTTTGCAAAAATCAACCTGTTGGTGGCGCTATAACAGGCCAATGTGAAAAGGGTGGGATATATTCCTCAGCCTAGTAAGAAAATGTGTGAAAGATTTCACGTAAATTGTATGCTGCGTTCATGATTTGAGGCTTTTGTTCAAAACGGGGCAATCTTGCAAACTGTGAAAGCCAATTATAGCCAATTAGGATGGAATATGAAATATCGGACAGATCCGACTTGAGCACATGACCATAGAGATACTGTGTAACGATTTGTGAGATTTGTGGACAGAATCTGGAGGAGTAATATCAAAAAAGGTGTTTTACAAAAGTCAGCCTCCTGGTGGCGCTATAAAAGGCAGATGCGGAAATTGCAGGTCAAAGGTTTGTCCTTGGCCACTAGGGAGTGTGCATGCAACGTTTCACGCAGATCGGTGCAGTTCTAGGTAAAAATGTGAAAAGCTGCCTCATGGTGGCGCTATAACAGGCCGTTCTGGAAAATGCGGGGCAGAGGTTCATCGTTGCCATCCAGGGAGTGTGTGTGCAAAGTTTGGCATCGACCGGGTTAACGGTGCCGGAGAGTAGCTGGTAACGGACGGACGGAAGGACGGACACACACACGGACGGACGGACACACACACGGACGGAGTGCAAAACATACTCTCTCCCCATGCCTTCGGCCTGGTGGAGACAACAAAGGAAACAAAATACAGGAAAAAAGAAAGAAAGAAAAAAGAAAGAAAAAAAGAAAAAGAGAAGAAAGAGAATAGGAGAACACACATTTGATCACTCAGAATTCACAATCGCACATGAAAATAAAGGTTATTCTACAGTTGTAGCATTATTAATGATAATATGATTATATTAGTATTATTCTTAATGAGTATATACTTAATAAGATATGATTTATAGGTGGCATTAATGTTTTATACTTATCTATTCTTTTTAATGTATACATTCTTTTAAATGTATAGATTGAACTGCACTTTTTTAGTACATTGTCCAGGCCGTTCCACAGATTCACCCCTCTGACAGTTATACATCTCCCTTTTTTGTTTGTTCTTGCCTTTGTCCCCTTAAAGATGCCAAATCCCCTAAGATTATACCTACTTTCTCTAGCCTCAAACAGGTCCTGGATACAGCCCGGAAGAAGTCTGTTATGCGCTTTGTACATTATAACTGCTGTTGTGAAGTCATGTAATTTTAGGGTATGTGACTGAATAAAAAGTGGATTTGTTGGTGCATAGTAATCGGCGTGATTTATAATTCTGATTGCTTTCTTTTGAAGTAAGAATATGGGTTGATGTTTGTTTGATAGTTGCTCCCCCATACTTCCACACAATAACTGATTGTGATTGTGAAGTACGAGTGACTTCTCGTCCAAAATTGGTCTCATCTTGTATAGTATTGCAATTGTTGATCTCCAATCTCCAAAGTAACTAGTAGTAACTAAACTTTTAAAATAATTGTACTGGATTAAAAGTAAAATGTTTGGCTCTGAGATGTAGTGGAGTAGGCTAGAAGTAAAAGTTTTGGAAATTGGAAATACTCACGTAAAGTAGCCTACAAATACCTCAAGTACAGTACATGAATGTAAATGTTAAGTAAATGTACTTTCCAGTTCCACCACTGCCGACAGCAACGATAAGCAAAGTGCTTATGGAACAACTGAGTTTTTAACGTCCTCTTTAAAAGAATCCACCGACTCCGCGTTTTGTTTTTTTCACCCTTATAGGTTTTTAGCCTAGATTTCCTGCAGTGAGTATCCCTTTCAATTGTACATAAACTTTGTTTTGATTGTACACTTTTTGCTATGCAAATGTTAACGTATGTTTTTCTCATGCCAATAAAGCCCTTTGAATTGAATTGAATTCCATCCCGTGGTGCGGGGCTCTAGTTAGTGCACTGTGATGTAATGATTAACCTTCATTCACTCTGGTATTACTGAAGCTTAATGTGTGGTGAATTAGTAGGCCACAATAAAACAAGACAACTTAGTATTATTTTTTTATTATTTAGGATTCATTACGGTCGTGTAAGCGATGCCACACAAGGTAACATTTTGGGCAACATCGGAGGGGCAGCTTATACCCCAAGACGTTGTCTTATTGTAACCACCTGCAGTATAGAGGGTATATAAACGTGACATGTGGCAAAAAACTATACTTTCTGGCCATACATCCAAACAGAAAAGTTCTATATCTGCCATTCACTTTATGCATGCGCATATACCCTAATGGCAACCAAACCAATCTCATCGACCCCGGCAACTACCGCCCTATTTCTATTCTTAGTTCCATCTCGAAAGTGATGGAAAAAATAGTCTATGAACAGGTTGAAAAGTATCTTGCCACTAATAAATTATTGTACGAGTTCCAATCTGGCTTCAGAACATCCCACTCCACTGACACATGCCTTCTCTATTTGAGCGACCACATCAAACAAGAGGTGGACGCTGGCAAATACTGCGGCATGGTCATGCTGGACCTCCAAAAGGCTTTTGACACCGTGAACCACTCCATACTGGTTAACAAGCTAAAAGCAATTGGTTTCGATAGCACATCAGTGAGCTGGATGCAATCCTACCTGGAGGGGAGAAAACAGATGGTGGAAGTGAACGGAACACTGTCCCCCCCCCTCCCAGTGAGCTGTGGCGTTCCACAAGGAAGCATACTAGGGCCTCTACTGTTCCTAATATATGTAAACGACATGACTTCAGCCTGTGACTGCAACTTGTTCCTGTTCGCAGATGACTCAGCACTGCTGGTCTCGGACAGGGACAAACTGCAGGTTGAAAATGCCCTCAGCTCTGAACTCGGTAGAATCTGCACCTGGCTCGCTGATAACAAACTATCTTTACACCTGGGAAAAACTGAATCCATTCTCTTTGGCTCTATTAGTAATCTCAGCAAGGCAAATGGCTTCTTGGTTAGAGTGGGTGACAATGTTATCACACGTAAAGATGAAATTACCTACCTAGGTTCCATCCTGGAGGCTAATCTTTCCGGTGATAAAATGGCCACCAACGTAATCAAAAAAGTCAACCATAGAACAAGATTCCTCTACAGGATCTCCTCACTGGTCAACAAAAACACCTTGAAGACCTTAACAGGAGCCCTTGTACAGGGTTTCTTTGACTATGCATGCACCTCCTGGTACCACAGCACCTCAAAGGCCCTTAAAACCAGGCTCCAGACTTCCCAAAACAAACTGGTCAGGCTCCTACTTGATCTAGCCCCCCGAACCCACCTCACCCCTGCCCACTTCGACAGGCTGGAATGGCTTAGGGTCGACGACAGAGTACAGCATCTTGCAATGGGTCTGGTCCACAAGATTCGATACACCACCAAGATACCCATGTACCTGTCTAGATACTTCCTTAATGTTAACGAAGTCCACACCCACAACACCAGAGGGAGTGCAACGAACCATGTACAACCCAGATTCGGCACAAACAAGGGACTAAATTCTTTTCGCTCCTATGCCACCAAAATGTGGAACGCCCTACCAACTGTCATTAAGACATGCGAATCCCTTGACTCCTTCAAAACCGCTCTCAAAGGGCACCTACGGATGGCTGCAATTCGAAACTGGCCCCCGTAAAATCTGAATCCCCCCCCCCCCTTTTTTCCCCTCACTGTATATATTTCTTTTCCCTTTTTACCTCCTTTTTGATGAATTCCTGTTCTGTCTATAGAAGTGTCTATTTGTACGTCTCTAAATGTTTTGATGATTTGAACATGGTGGACCCTATTGGAAACAAGTGTAATGCTTAATTGGGTCGTCCACTCACAGTTAACAGCCTTTGTATTGAGTTTGTGCTTGAAATGTACTGTAATTCTGCAAACTGTTAATAAATTCTTCAATCAATCAATCAATCAATCGCTCAGCCAAAGGGGAAAACCCATGCACCTTCCACCCGCTCCCCCCCTTTGGCCAAGGGAGTTAATAGGATTCTTCACCTCACTCTGCAATTGGCACGACTCCTTTTTTCATTTTATTTATTCTTTTTTGTGATCGGTTGTTACTTGGATGAATTTGATACACACCGCTCTGGTGCTGCAACTCTCACTCCCAGCTCCTGTTTTGCGAGGAGCATGCATGCATGGGCCTGCCGTCGCCCCATGCCTCCACGCACGCACGCACGCACACACACACGCACACACGCACACACGCACACGCGCACACGCACACACACACACCACCCCTGGTCGCTACCGAACAGGCATTTTCAGGAACCTAAAGTCCATACAAATTGTTGTTCCATTCCCATTGAGCCCCCATAAGAGAAGATTTTTACAGCTCTAGCAGTGATTTTAAACCATTGTCATTTCAAGGACCCCCAGTTTGATATGCAACAGGCTACGGACCACCATTGCTATCTCTGAGACCCCAATTTATATTGTAAAATCAATGTTAATTTAACTCTGAGAGAGTACAAATGGAACCAAACGGGTCCATTTGGTTTCATTTGTACGCTCTCAGAGTTACAGACCCATATGGGTCCATTTGGTTCCAAACTATCATTTAGCTGGGGACCCCCTGAAACTCCCTCAAGGACCCCTGGGAGTCCCCGGACCCCACTTTGGGAACCACTGACTTAGAATGTGGGTGGCTACCATAGCAGCCAGCTGTGGTAAAGTTCACATGGAGAGAGAGAGAGAGAGAGAGAGAGAGAGAGAGAGAGAGAGAGAGAGAGAGAGAGAGAGAGAGAGAGAGAGAGAGAGACAGAGAGAGACAGAGAGAGGCAGAGAGAGGCAGAGACAGAAAGACAGAGAGAGACAGAGTGAGAGAGACAGAGACAGAGAGACAGAGACAGAGAGACAGAGACAGAGACAGAGAGACAGACAGACAGACAGACAGACAGACAGACAGACAGACAGACAGACAGACAGACAGACAGACAGACAGCATGGTGAAATAACTTTGGAACTTTACGAGAGCCAGCCTATCCTCAGCGGAAGGTTTGCATGGCCTGACTTTAACTTTTCCATCTCCTCCCACTGCTATTGCTCCCTTCCTTCCGCCCTGAACACCCCCCCCCCCCCCCCCCACTACCCCCCCCCGCCCCCCCCCCCCACCCCACTCACCCTCCCCACTTCCCACTCTAACCAACCCCACCCACCCACCTACCTACCTACTGTAGCTTCCTTCCTTCCTTCCACCCTCCATCTCACCCTTCCTTCTCTGCCTCCGGTCCCCAATTAGACATCCACCACACTTCCCCAAATCGTGATCTGTAAAACAGTGGTTCCTGCAAGCTTGTACATCCGCTAGTTTAGCACTTATTTTTACGAAATCTTGCGTTTTTGTCACATCACATAACCCACAATTCCCGTCACACACCCCAGGCAAGCCCCCAGGTCATCGTGACATCGCACGTCTCCATATATGAAGATCACGACGCCTCGTGACACGCTCCTGAAGGTTGTCAGTCCATCACGCCTCGTGACATGCTCCATATATGGCCGTCTCCATATTAAGAGTACGACGTCGATCTGACATCATCAAACCCTCCACACTCAAGACACGCCATGAACCCTGGCCATACCCGTTTTTCATTGTGCATTTTTTGGTCGATGAAAAACAGGAGAAATATATGGGAATGTCAATACCGGTATGGTCATATTGTGACAGTCTCATGATAACCAGTGTGGTTGCCGCGACGCGAGTCACACTTGCAAATGAACCAAGTTGGTACAACACATGGATCTCCCTATATGTGGAGTTGACTATCATCACCTGGATCTCCATAAGATCACGACACTGACCTCATCAGACCCTGGATAGCCATACTGTACCGGCCAGCAACTATCTGACCGCACTGACATGCACCAGATTAATAGTTTAAGTCCTGCTTCTCAACTGTGCCGTATTAAGAAGTTGTTTCAGCGCAACCCAAGCCCTTTAGGGCGAGGTCGCTTCTCGCCTTCAGAGCGTCTTACTGGTTATTATTATTACTGTCATTTCTTAAATTTAATATAGACATTTTTGGGGAAACTTCTGGGGAGGGGCTTAGTCGCACACTGGTGTTGCATGCCGTAAATATCAGATCTACAAGCTCACCACACGTCACAAATGTGACGCATGGTGAGCTTGTAGATATTTCCTGAGCACGACACCGGCACACAACTAAAGTATAACTGAGGCTTAAGAAGGCCTCGGCACTGCCTTAACCCCCCCCCCCCCACACACACACACACACACACACGCACGCAGGCACGCAGGCACGCACGCACGCACGCACGCACGCACGCTTGCACGCACACACGCACGCACACACACACCCTTCTGCCTTTTGTTCTAACTACTGATGAGGTAATGCTGGAGTCATCTCTCTCTCGGTGGGACTCCCGGTGGGATACAAGCCTCAACAGAAGAGAGCCACACTCATTTCACACAGGAGATCAAGATAGTCATCATGTACAGTATGTGTGTGCACGACTGCACGTGTGCATTTGTACGTTTTAGTGTGTACGGTATAGTAGAATTTGATTGCAATTACAATTTAGGCATTTAGCACTTAGCAGACACTCTTAATCCAGAGTGATTTACAGTGAGCAAGGTAGACTCCTTGTATTACATCAAATGCATAGAGACAAGTGTAGTCAGTGGTGTCATGCTCGTAGAGCGCAGTACCACACCGTGGTACCAAAATAATTGTGACGTGCACACGCAGGTAGTAGGTACGGAATGCTAGAACGCAGGTACGGAACGCTAGAACACGTCCCCCTAGATTCGACAGAAGACACACCTAACCTCGGGTCACGAGACTTTCCAAGACGCACCAAGTACCCAATGGTGTAGGTTTACTGGCGGTTTACTGGCGTTTTTCTGGCGGTGGACCCCCCCCCCCCCCATAACAACAGGTTTAACGGTTTACATGAACGCACGTTCTCATACACAGTAAGCAAAACAGCAGTGTGGCTCCAGTAGGCTACTGCTGCTGTGTTGTTCTGCAATCTGCACGCAGCAAGAACGCCTTCTCCTCCTCTATCAAAGAAGACATTCATCCAAAGCAAACTTTTTAATTTCGTTACTGCAGCGCAGTAAAGAAGTTTGTCTGATTATTTCAAGTCTACCGTTTGTGTGTCTAAAACTCTCATACACTATAAAAAATATAGGCAATATCAGCTGTTCTTTGCACATGCGCACATGTAGGCGCATGCGCGCGAGTGCGCGTGCGTGCGTGCGTGCGTGCGTGCGACGTGCCGTGGTACCGGAAAAAAAGTGTAGTGTGTAGAGTGTAGTGCCTCAGTAATCTTCAATTGATTGATTGATTGATTACCGTACATTAATAACAATCTACAAACAGTACACTGGTACGATTACACAATGATGCTAAAAGGATAACAACAGGATACGCACGATTTAAGATCTTGTAGATCAGCTATTTTTGGAGTTGCATGACACAGGTTTGTGCGTGCATGCATGCGTGCATGAGAGAGAAACTCAAAAGTCCCATTCATCCGTTCATTGAAAGCACCATTGTGTCACCAGAAAGGAATTTGAAACATACTGGTAGGGGTTCGAATTGTATCATTAATAATCCTTGTAATTATAGGTTAATAATGATTATAATAATATAATTATAGGTTTGAATTATATAATCATATTTAATTATACTGTAGTTTGAACACCACATACTTTATACATTCCACGATTTGTTCCGGTTGACTGTTTGATTAGTTTCGCATTATAAATTGCTCATTATACAAATTCTTGGCCGGTGCGTTTACATCGGGAGACATGGTTACTGGTTGGTACAGGCCAGGGTCACAATGCGTGTAACCAACATTTGAAGTGAACTGAGCTCCTGACCTCTGTCTAGTTGAGTAAGTAGCATTATTTTGTATTTTAGCAAGCTGCTGGTAGTGGTACTCTAAGTGCTTTTCTATTAGTATTATATTATTAGCTTGTGTGGTAGTCTGTAGTTTATAGTTGTATTGTTTGTGTTCAAGCAGTAGGCTAGTGGCACTTTGGAGTAGTGTAATTAGTTTCACCCTGTAATAGGCCACTTGATAAGTAGTATAGCCCACTTGATTGCCTTGTGAAGTGTGAAGTGTGTGGTTTAGCCAGCACTCCTGGCAGACGATTAGCAATCAGCTGAAGTGGCCTTATACCACCAGCTGAAAGCGTCAGCTTTTAAGCGGCGGCCAGCAAACGAAGGCCAGGCGAACAAAGGCGACAGGCGACTTTGTCAAAGTCCGACTTCGTCACTGAACGATAAGCTGTATCATTGATTAGTGACATATATAGTAGTGTGATAGATATAGTAGTGTATTGTAGTATATGTTTAGTGATCTACAATGTGTTTTCTTCCTATTCCTGTCCTCTCTTCTTCCTGGCGGTCGCACAAACACTGGGTTACACCCAGATGTCGCGACACAACTAATCTCATCTATCCTACTCTTTCAACTCACGTCGAGCAAGTGGTAACGGGAGGGCTTTGGAATTGCCACTCGGCTGTGGTGGAAGGCAAATCTGCTTTCATCTCAGCCTACGCATCCTTGCTCTCCCTTAACTTCCTCGCTCTGACTGAGACCTGGATCAGACCAGAAAACACTGCTACGCCCGCGGCTCTGTCAGATGTGTACTCTTTCTCTCACACTCCCAGAGCCGTGCGGACAGGTGGTGGGGCTGGTCTGCTAATTTCCAGAAAATGGAAATACTCTCCGGTTTCACTGTCACAATTCTCTCCTACCTCATTTGAATTTCATGTGGTCACTGTTTCTCATCCAGTCAAGCTCACCATTGCAGTTGTTTATCGCCCACCGGGCCCTGCTGGTGGCTTCCTGGAGGAGCTGGACCATCTAGTCTCCCACTTCCCTGTCGATGGCTCTGGATTCATCCTTCTGGGTGACTTCAACCTCCCGACTGAGAAGCAGCTAGACCCACTACTTTCGTTTCTCGCCGCCTTTGACCTAGTTATTTCCCCATCTCCTCCTACCCATGAGGCGGGCAACCAACTGGACCTGATCTTCACCAGAGGCTGCTCTATTGCTAACCTGTCTGTCACTCCTCTTTCCAGTGAAAAGGGTAAGAAACTCTCTGATCACTACTTCATGTCCTACTCTCTCTCTCTCTCCTCTCCCCCCTCACAGCCCCTCCCTACCCACATGATTTCCTCACGTCACAATCTTCGCTCACTTTCCTCCACTGATCTTTCCTCTTCTGTTCTCTCTGCTCTCCCTGCCCCTGAATCCTTTGCTCTTCTATCCCCTGATACCGCCACAGATCTTCTTTTCTCTACTCTATCCTCTTCTCTCGAAGAGAGTTGTCGGACTCAGTGCGGACTGAGAGACGGAGCCTGAGAGCGGCTGAGCGCAAATGGAGAAATGGCAACCTCCCGGAGGACCTTCTCACCTTCCAATCTCTCATTTCTACTTTTTCCTCCTCTCTATCAGCTGCTAAAGCTGCTTTTTTCTGCACTAAAATTCAGGCTTCTGCTTCCAACCCTAAAAAACTCTTTGAAACTTTCTCCTCTCTCCTACAACCACCACCCCCTCCTCCCTCCTCGTCCCTCCTCCCTGACGATTTCGCCAACTTCTTTGACAAGAAGGTGAACGATATCCGATCCTCCTTCCCTCCTCCCCCGGCTGGTGCCCTGCGCACTACCCACACCCGTCTGCCTGCCACCCCCCCCTCTCTACCTTCATCTACTCCTCTTCCCCCCCCATCCCCTCTCTATCCCACTTCTCTCCCCTCTCCCCTAACGAGGTCCTTCTCCTTGTTACCTCTAGTCGCCCCACCTCATGCTCTCTGGACCCGGTCCCATCCACTCTGTTGCAGTCTATTGCACCTGAACTTCTTCCCTTCTTAACCCACCTTATTAACACCTCTCTGACATCTGGCTACTTTCCCTCTACTTTCAAGACTGCCAGAGTCACCCCCCTCCTGAAGAAACCGACACTTGACCCCTCTGAGATCAAGAACTACAGACCGGTTTCCCTTCTATCCTTCCTATCTAAAACTCTCGAACGTGCTGTCTTTAAACAACTGTCCTCCTATCTCCACCAGAACAACCTCCTGGACTCCAACCAGTCTGGGTTCAAAGTGGGTCACTCGACAGAGACTGCCCTGCTGGCAGTGACGGAGTCGCTCCATGCCGCTAGAGCGAACTCTCTCTCCTCCGTCCTGATACTCCTGGACCTCTCTGCAGCGTTCGACACGGTGAACCATCAGATCCTCCTCTCCACCCTCGAGGGGATGGGTGTCTCAGGCTCTGCACTCTCCCTGTTTGCATCCTACCTGACGGGTCGCTCCTACCAGGTGATGCTGAGAGGGTCTGTGTCAGAACCACACAGGCTCACAACTGGGGTTCCCCAAGGCTCGGTTCTGGGTCCTCTTCTTTTCTCTCTCTACACTACATCTCTGGGTGCTGTCATCCACTCCCATGGCTTTTCCTACCACTGCTATGCCGATGACACCCAGCTGATCCTCTCATTCCCCCCCTCTGATACCCAAGTGGAGGCACGCATTGCTGCTTGTCTGGCTGACATCTCGGCGTGGATGTCGACAAACCACCTGAAGCTCAACCTGGACAAGACCGAGCTGATGTTCCTCCCGGGGAAGGGCTGTCCGCACCGAGACATGGCCATCACCATTGATAATGCTGTGGTGACCTCAACTCGGACTGCGAAAAATCTGGGTGTGACCCTGGACGATCAACTGACGTTCTCGGCAAACATCGCATCAGTGACAAGGTCCTGCAGATTCCTCCTCTACAACATCAGGAGGATTCGCCCCTTCCTCACGGAGAAGGCAGCCCAGGTGCTCATCCAGGCTCTCGTCATCTCCCGCCTGGACTACTGCAACTCCCTCCTTGCTGGTGCTCCGGCATCTGCCATCAGACCTCTGGAGCTTGTTCAGAAAGCTGCGGCTCGTCTGGTGTTCAACCGCCCCAAGTTCTCCCACACAACCATCCTTCTCCGTTCTCTACACTGGCTCCCCGTAGCGGCTCGCATCCAGTTCAAAACCCTGGTGTTAGCCTATAGGGCAGTGAAAGGAACAGCTCCTTCCTACCTCCGGGCTATGGTCGATGCCTAGTGCCTACACCCCTGCCCGACCACTTCGGTCTGCCACCTCGGGGCGACTGATTGCCTCGTCACTCAAGGGTCCTTCTGGCCGATCCACACGGTCACGACTCTTTTCTGTTCTGGCCCCACAGTGGTGGAATGAACTTCCCACTGATGTTAGGACAGCAGAGTCACTGCCCATATTTCGCCGCAGGTTGAAAACCCACCTCTTCAGGAAACACTACCCTTCCTCTCTGCCTGACCTACTTGTTGTTAACTAGTTGTACGAACGCTTGTTTTCTATTGTTGTATTGTTTATTGGATCTTGTTTAGTCGATACACTTAATTGTTTTAGCTCATGCTCATTTGATTTAGCTATTTTGTCTCATCTGTTTAAGGAAATAGGTAGCTGATATATTGCACTTTTACCTTAGCACTAGGTATACTCTTGGTTGCTTGTTTTTGCAGAAAATGCACTAAAGACTTCTGGTGATTAGTAGTTTTTGTTCCCTACCTATGTTGAATACACTTATTGTAAGTCGCTTTGGATAAAAGCGTCTGCTAAATGACTGTAATGTAATGTAATGTGAATCTTTTCTACGTCCGAGCATAGACATGGTAACGCCCCGCCTCCCTCTGATTGGCCTACCGACATTGCCAACCGTACCAGACTTTCCTCTGAGGTGGAGGATACATGCTGGATAGTCTGTTTCGAGGTTACTCCGTGGTGGGAAATAATACAAGTCAAGTATACGATATAATACAAGAGAATGACAGCTTGGCACGCGTGACGCGGTTTGCTTTGATGGAATAATTGATGGTGTGTTCTAAATAAAGTGTGTTGATTATTGTGTAATGTATTTGTAGTGTAAACTTGAAACATTATTGTACTGTAAGGTCTCTTTTCCCTTGATTCTTTTTGAGTATAATAGTATTAGTTTACTACGATTAGATTAATATACGATAATCAACACTAACTGTGACTAACACTTTATAATAGAACACAGTAACACACCCAAATCAAATCATAGTACAACCAATTGTAAAGTATTGCAATCCAATTCAAGTGAGATTTATGTTTAGTTATTGTATATTTAGTATTATGGTTAAGTCTGTCTGTCTGTCTGTCTGTCTGTCTGCGCTCTCTCTCTCTCTCTCTCTCTCTCTAGTTTGCTGTAAAACTGACAACTGCATTCGTGCACTCTTAGTATGGAATCAGAACAGACTCATAATTATCCGTATCCGTAAAACAGATTTGTACTCGTATAGGCAATTCGTAACAAACAGTCTGTAAGTGTAAATCACATTTGCACCTGTAACGTACGATTCGTAACTCTTCTTCTCAGATTCGTAATTCAAATTTTCACTTCTGTGTCTCAAATACCCACTTTCGTGTCTCAAATACCTACATCTGTGTGTCAACTTATACATTTTAGAAGGAGATTTATTTGTGACTCTCCACTGATTTTTGTGAGTAATTATGAGACTCTTTTACCTCGCTGTTTGTAAAAAATAAAATCACCTATGCACGCAGAGTCATTTGTATTTGTATCTCACATTTGTGTGTCAACTTAACTCAAATTTAGCTGTTAATTTGCACGGATGTGTGTGAGTATTTTTGAGACTGAGAGAACAGTCTCATAATTATCTGTATCTGTAACAACAGATTTGTACTTGTGAAGTGCAATTCGTAACTCTAATTGTCAGATGTATCTCAAATCTTAACATTTGTAAGTCAACTTAGAAATTCTAAACCCAAATGTAGCTGTTAATGTCCACGGATGTGTGTGGCAATTTTGAGACTATTGTACCGTGGTGATTTCACACCAATCTGTGACTTGTGTAGGGAGCAGTACTGAGTACCTCCAGTAGATGGCGGTGTGGGTACCAGATCTTCGGCTCTGTATAATGAGCTAGGATTAGACTTCCTGTTTATTTCCGGGTTGGGAGCTAGCTAGGATAAGGCCTTCAGAATAAGAGGTTAAGACCTCGTACTTAATAATACTATTTTAATTGAAATCCTGAATATTTTTTCAATTTTTGGCTTGTGTGTTTCTCAATTTAATTGTAAAGCTCAAAAGTAACATAAAATGGGAGACCTCCTCTACAACACCACACCATCCGCTAAGCGGGAGAGGTGTAAAATAAAAAGTTACTGGGCCCCCAGTGGGGTCAGAGGTCAAAAGTGTGCCATTTCCAGACCAGAGTGGACGCTGGACCAAAAACGGCTCTTCGTATCAACAGGTCTGACATATGCACGCGTTCGGGGAGACCTCCTCTACAACACCACACCCTCCGCTAAGCGGGAGAGGTGTAAAAAGTATTTTGTCCAGCGTCTACTCTAGTCTGGAAATGTTTTTGACCTGAGCCCACTGGGGGCCTGGTAACTTTTTATTTTACACCTCTCCCGCTTAGCGGAGGGTGTGGTGTTGTAGAGGAGGTCTCCCCTTTTATGTTACTTTTCAGCTTTACAATTGAAAAATATTCAGGATTTCCATTCAAATAGCAAAAATAGCTGATCTACAAGCTCAAAATGAACCGCACTGCGTTTTGAGCTTGTAGATTGGCTATTTTTGCTCCGACCTGTATGCAGTGTGGCCGTCTGGAGTAATTGTGGAAATATAGTGGCCCTCTCCATCATCAAAGTTGCCCACCCCTGAAATAGGTGACGCTGCTCCACAGTACAAGGGTATAGGAAAATGTGTCCAATTTAATGGGATACTATAGCCATTTTAAATCGGTAAAAACCTTTTAGGGCACATATAAGTACTCTAGTATACGCATTTTAAAAAGACATATCATAAATGCATTTTTTTTAAATAAATGTATGACATTTAAAAGAACACATTAATTACGAGGTCTTAACCTCTTATTCTGAAGGCCTTATCCTAGCTAGCTCCCAACCCGGAAGTAAACAGGAAGTCTAATCCTAGCTCATTATACAGAGCCGAAGATCTGGTACCCACACCGCCATCTACTGGAGGTACTCTGTACTGCTCCCTACACAAGTCACAGATTGGTGTGAAATCACCATGGTACAATAGTCTCAAAATTGCCACACACATCCGTGGACATTAACAGCTACATTTGCGTTTAGAATTTCTAAGTTGAATTACAAATGTTAAGATTTGAGATACATCTGACAATTAGAGTTACGAATTGCACTTCACAAGTACAAATCTGTTGTTACAGATACAGATAATTATGAGACTGTTCTCTCAGTCTCAAAAATACTCACACACATCCGTGCAAATTAACAGCTACATTTGAGTTAAGTTGACACACAAATGTGAGCTACAAATACAAATGACTCTGCGTGCATAGGTGATTTTATTTTTTACAAGTTACAAATCATATGACAAACAGCGAGGTAAAAGAGTCTCATAATTACTCACAAAAATCAGTGGAGAGTCACAAATAAATCTCCTTCTAAAATGCATAAGTTGACACACAGATGTGGGTATTTGAGACACGAAAGTGGGTATTTGAGACACAGAAGTGAAAATTTGAATTACGAATTTGAGAAGAAGAGTTATGAATCGTACGTTACAGGTACAAATGTGATTTACACTTACAGACTGTTTTGTACTCGTATAGGCAATTCGTAACAATCTGTTTTTACGGATACGGATAATTATGAGTCTGTTCTGATTCCATATCTTAGTGGCTGTACTCTCTTTATTGCTCATATCTCATCTCATCTTTCCTGAGATTTTATAGAGCACATTGTGAAATATTTTGCTGTAAAACTGCATTAGTGCACTACTGGCTACTAGTGGCTGGATTAATTCAGCGACTAGTCTGTATGTCTGTCTGTCTGCCTGCCTGCCTGCCTGCCTCTCTCTTTTGGGGGGGCTGAGTACCCCAAAATTACAGCAAAATTACAACAAAAAACCCAATTATTTTTCCCGCCACACGGCTTTGCCGTGCGACCAAATCGCACTGCGCAGCGCAGGGGCCCACCGGAAATTTTGTCTAGCCCGGGGGCCCTTGAGAGGGTTAATCCGGCCCTGAGTACAATATACAATTTACAATTTAGGCATTTAGCAGACGCTCTTAATCCAGAGCGATTTACATTAAGCAATAACAAAAGCATGGCATACATCACATATATAAAAAGTAGTTATCATGAATCATATGTAAACTAAGAACGTAACAGTGGAGTATCTATGTAAACTATACATACTATACTATATAATATATTATACATGTGTACTATAAAGTGCTATGACTACATAAAATGCAATTCTAGAGCTGTCTACGTAACAAGCTATAAGTCTGTTTAAAATACTATCTAAGTCTACATAATGTGCTATCTAAGGGGCTAGGCTAGGGCAAGTGCTACGGGCCATGGTGGAGTCTGAAGAGGTGGGTTTTCAGACTACGGTGGAAGATTGGGAGTGAGGCTGCAGTTCTGACAGTT
This sequence comes from Electrona antarctica, assembly GCF_951216825.1. Taxonomy (NCBI): domain Eukaryota; kingdom Metazoa; phylum Chordata; class Actinopteri; order Myctophiformes; family Myctophidae; genus Electrona; species Electrona antarctica. The sequence goes on along the minus strand of NC_136794.1, from coordinate 37,173,654 downwards.
CTGACTGTTTGGGACGTGTGGAGCGTTGTCCCGGCGTTTTTAGTGAAGGTAACTCCAGCTTCCCTGCGTTGGCTGATCTGAGTGAGCGGGAGGGTTTGTAGGGTACGATCATACTTATGGGGGAGCCATGCCTTTGGTTGCTTTGAATGCCAGCATCAGAGTTTTGTATTCTGTGCGGGCAGCGACCGGGAGCCAATGGAGGGAGCGGAGAAGGGGGGAGACGTGTGAGAATTTTGTGTTCAATCAATTATTTAATCAAAGCAAACTGCATAAACAATATTAGTTTGCCTCTTCTACAAAAATAAAAGTTACAAGTTGCAACCTGTCGCGCGCGCCAATCTGTCATTCTCGGATGACAGTCTGGTGAGACCATGGGGGCAAGACAGGCAGTGTCAGTAGGCCAATCAGAAGCAGGCGGGGCGTTACCATGTCTATGCTCGGACGTAGAATAGATTCACGCGGTCACAATAGTCAAACAAAACAAAATATAATTTCTGGTCATATTGCACTTATATTGTCAGCAAAAAAAAACACGTCTAGCATTTATTTTGTCAACAAAAAATAAAAGAAAAAGAAAATGGCATACTAGTTTATGGAATGTCACGCGCATTTTTTTTTCTTTGACTGCGTGCCTGAAGATTTGACAGATTTGATTAAGCTAAATTAAGCCTAACTTACACTCCATATTACAATGTTACAATGTTGGATTGCGGACCCTGTTTTATGGGTCATGACTCATGAGTAATTGTATTTTTTTAATGTAGCCTATTAATAGGTTTTCTACAATTATTTTTTAAGCTTCAAAAACATTTCTTAAAAAAATAAATAATGACATGTTTCACTATTAAATAGAGCTTAAGCGGTATTTATAATGTATTTTTAAGTACGTTTGGGTGCCCAGGAGACTCTTTTTTGTTCTCAAGCTCAAAAAGTTTGGGAAACATGTGTTAGCTTGTAGATCAGTTCTTTTTGGCGAAGACAACGCACATTGGCCACAGTTGCAGCAGTCACATGCCAGGGAAAGGCAAGCAGGACGAGTGCCAGCGGGCAGCATATCTAGCTGTCGGCCAGAAAGCTCTTATCTCCATAGTTTATTTTCTCGTAACTTTACACCCTATTTAACCATACTACAGTGTCACACAAAAGCATAAAAAAGTAGCAGATCTGCAAGCTCTAATGTGGCACAAAGCGATACACCTCGAGCTTGTCAATCTGCTACTCTTCGGCGTTTTTTTTTAACTTGAATCGTGAAAAGTAAGGGTTTTGGACATGTGAGGTTTCCAACCCGACAGAGCGACATACAGTAGATACAGTTGTCCAAGAAATATATGCCTGTGAGAGGAAACACTGTAGACATGCGGAGGGGAGGGGAGGCAGTCGGAAAAGCCTTCCCACACATGTTTTAATGCCTTTTTGATACAGTAATCATTGGCATGGCGTTTTAATGTCCCCCCCCCCCCCTCCCTCTGCGAACATGACGAGCTGGCGCGCCTCAGACGCGTAACTTCACTGTCTTGCTATTCGACACACACACACACACACACACACACACACACACACACACACACACACACACACACACACACACACACACACACACACACACACACACACACACACACACACGCACACACACACACACACACACACACACACACACCTATCTAAGCAGACTGGACGCTTTTTAGCTGCGCCCGCGCCCTGGCTGCCACCCCCACACATCCCACAAGGCCACTCGCTTTAGGACTCGTATAAATGCCTTGGTGAAGCTCGGCTGGGCCTCTTCTTGAATGGAGGGGCGAAGAAGGCGCCGCCTTCCCCCAGTAATAGGTGTTTTTTCTGTGGCTTCTTATAACATTTCATCAAGTCTTTGCTGTGGTTTATTTTGCTATGGATTCTTCTTCTTCTTCTTCCCATCCAAAAATAATTAGCGAGTAGGCCTCGCCGCAGTCTCAGTGACACGTTGCCCAGCCGGCACCGCGTCTTAGGTCAGGTGACAATTGTGACTGCATGAGTTTGCAGTTTGAATTGTCGGTGATAATAATTTAAGCAGACACCCCTGGGCTTTGCAGCTGGTTTGGGTCTTTGACACATAAAGGAGCACTTTTTTAATTGTACGTTGTAAAAAGCGTCTGTATGTAAAAGTCATCGTGCTCTTTTTTGGGGGAATTTGAGAATTTGAGGTCTGTGTGAGTGTGAGCGGAGGTTTGGAGGTTTCAAAGGTTTTGCTGTGGCAACTGGTTTGGTGTTTTAGTGCTTTTTCTGCTTGACTTCACCCCTGACTGTGTTTTGGTTTCCACACAGAACAAAGTACTTGAATGAAGCAAGACGTTTCGGCGCCTTCTGTCCTGCTCCCCTCACCTCAACTTCAGCGTGATGAGCGTGTTCGATTGGAAAAAAAAGAAAAGAAACAAGGAGTCTGTCGAAGGCTGCCTGTTGTATGTATACGTTGATAGCAACTGCTGCTTAGCTAGAGGCTGCTTTTGTCAGTCGGCCCTTACTTGTTCTGGGTTTGGTATTGATATAGGTACAGGAGCTATGCAGGTAAAGAATGAGATGGGGGGGAAAAATACCTCATGCTCATGCCTGTCTTGTGAAACAGCAAATGCGTGTTAGATGGTATTTCACTCATATTTCATAATCGCTGACACTGAACCCGTTGATGAGATGCTGGAAGCGATCGGCGGGTGTGAACGTCTGTGTCGGTGTTATGTCCTGATTTACAGTTGGTCGTGCGCACTGAAAACGGCAGATCGGCTATTTTCACTCCACAATACATCATACAATCTCACCCCTTTCGATCTCCCCATCAAACGATCTCACTCAGAGCCAGAGTCTGGTTAGCTTCAGGGTCTCAGCCTCAGCGGGTGGTCCGCCAACTCATGGATGTGGGGGGGGGGGCTTCAGTGTTGTCAGAATAGAGTTCTCTTAATCTCCGACGAAAGTCTTCTCTCAAGGACTTGCAATACGAGCGTGCAGACTTCGCACGTGTCTGCACTTGTATTGCAGGTGAGACACTGAAAACATTAGATTTGGCAATGCTTGAGGGTCAATGCTGTTTGCCCCTATAATGCAAATACAGTATTTGCAGCACGAGTCTTTGGACATATACAGTATATAGGAGGGAAGGAGGGAGGGAGTGCTACACAATGGATCTAGTTATTGCCAGAATATTTGCAGCTGAGCTTGAGTTTTGAGCATGGGAGAGCGGAGAGTATTAGTTGAATTGGAGGTTGAACTCAACTAGGACCATGGGTAAGATATACTGTAGCTATACCTGCCATAATACACTGTCCAAATAGTCTTCCATCTGTTATCTGTTGCTTCTGTTGCCTGTGATTGAGCAACCATTCACTTCCACTGCAAAGTGACTAAGCCACCATTTACCTCCTCTGCAAAGTGACTAAGCCACCATCCACTTCCTCTGCAAAGTGACTAAGCCACCATCCACTTCCTCTGCAAAGTGACTAAGGCCTGACTCACACTTTTACATCTAGCATACAACATTGATGCATGCTAGATGTAAGCAAGTTGTAAGTGTCATGGCCGCCCCAATGCATTTCCAATGGAAGTCACATGGTTTGACACAACATTTTTCTTGTACGGCTTTCGGCTGTGTTTCGACTGCCCCCCTCCCCCTCATACAACAGAAATGTTGTGTCAAACCATGTGACTCCCATTGGAAATGCATTGCGAGCTTGCATCAGCTATACATCTCATGCATCAGCTATACATCAATCTGTTGTAAAGGTGTGAGTCAGGCCTAATTAAGCCACCATCCACTTCCTCTGCAAAGTAACTAAGCCACCATCCACTTCCTCTGCAAAGTAACTAAGCCACCATCCACTTCCTCTGCAAAGTAACTAAGCCACCATCCACTTCCTCTGCAAAGTGACTAAGCCACCATCCACTTCCTCTGCAAAGTAACTAAGCCACCATCCACTTCCTCTGCAAAGTGACTAAGCCACCATCCACTTCCTCTGCAAAGTGACTAAGCCACCATCCACTTCCTCTGCAAAGTGACTAAGCCACCATCCACTTCCTCTAAAAAGTAACTAAGGTAAGGTAACTAATCTTTTGTGTATTGTGGATGACCTATCAATTTCAAGATTAAGATGATGAACAATAGTTGGACTTTTATCGTTCCCGGGCAGCTACAGTAAACAACACAAGGTTCTACCAAAGTTAAATATGTCTACCAACGTTTATACAAAATTCAGTGTTTGTGAGTGTCACTCATATTATGGACTCTCTGATACAAGTCAACACACTAATATGGAGTGACTATGTGTTTGTGTGTGTGTCTGTGCGTGCATGCGTGCTGTGCGTGTGCGCATGTGTGCGTGCATGCGTGCCCGTGTGTACGTGCGTGAGAGAGAGAGAAGAGAGAGAATGAAAGTGAGAATGTTTTTTTCTCTTCTCGACATACTGGGCATGCAGACATGGCTCATGCACGGGCCCTTATAAAGAGCCCGCGTCGAAGTGTGCGTCATCAGGCGTATCGGCTTAAGTAGGTTGGGCAAAAGGATTATTTTACGACGGGGCATAATATTACTTGAAGCACAATAGTGTGAATGTCATTTTACACGCGATGATTGACTTATCACACATTATTAAGGTAGAGCACTAGGACGAGGGCTGAGCTTGGGTATCCTATACTGAAGTTCCAGGAAGGGTTTTAAGGACGTTTGTCAGGTTGACACGGCACTGCAGCCAGCAGCATATCTCCATGTCAGCAGTGGCACTGTTTGTTTTGGATACTGCCCATATTAAATAGACCTCCAACTCCAGCTGCCAACTTCGCCTGACAATTAGTGACATGTAAGAATTCTCCTTGGCATCAGCCTCAGTGGGGTTTCGTGTGTGTATAGCCTCAAACTAAAAGGCAGACAACCCTGTGTGTGGTTATTTTTTTGTCTCCCCTCCTTACTATCATTGTTCTTTTTTTATCACTATAGGAATGAAGTGAAGGTGGTGGCCCCCACGGTTGTTCGATATAGCGAGCATGAGCAGCAAAAAAAAATAAAAGAAGTAGCTTACAGAGTTTCATCCCAGAGGGGGGTGAGATAATACTTAACAGCCATAACGCTGCCACGCTGTCTCAGTGCCACATCATTCATAACTCCGCACACCCAATAAAAGAAGGGCCCTAGCTAATGTTTAAAGGGCGCAGTCTGGAGACAATGGTAACATAAAACCGCCAGTAACATGGACCGCTGGCATCGCTTCGAACGACTCCCGGCGCGGCATAAAAAAAAACTCTGGGGGGAGGGGGGAGGGGGGAGGGAAGGGGAGGGGAGGCGAAGCGCCTTGGCCCAAGGACTGCCAGGAGGATGTTTGCTTTTTGACCATAAGGGCGGAGGAGTGTGTGTGTGTGTGTGTGTGTGTGCGTGTGTGTGTGTTATAGCAGGAAAACCAATGCAGGAATGTAAGTCCCGCCGGGCAGAGCTTTTTTGGCGAGTTATCCTGCGTCAGGCGGTTGTGCAGTTTTCTAAAGGGCAGTGCCCTGCTGTGGAATCCGATGGGGTAACGGACGGTCAGGGGAGGAATGCAGGCGTAGGGCTGCCAGGCCGAGCCCTCGGCGGACGGCTGGCTGGCCCTCGAGGAGGCTCTCCTCTCCAGCAGTGGAAAAAGTACTCACTTTTTTTTGTACTTAAGTAAAAGTAGCAATACTGCAATATAGAGATTCTTTATTACAAGTAAAAGTCCGGAATTCAAGATTTACTTGAGTAAAAGTATGAAAGTATTGGCATCAAAATGTACTTAAAGTACAAAAGTAAAAGTATGCATTGTGCAGAATGTCCCATTTCAAGTTATCATATACAAAGATCTTGTGAAAATAGCAGTTCTACAAGCTCACAATGTGTCGCGATGCAACGCATTGTGAGCTTGTAGATCTGCTATTTTCAAATGGCCGAAATGTATATTACGCTGAAGTGGTTAATAAGGTTTATTTTGTATTAATAATCAAAATCTACAAAGTAACTAGTAACAAATGTTTTCACATAAATGTAGTGGAGTAAAAGTACGGTACAATATCCAGATCTAGTGGAGTAGTGAGGTAAAAGTACTGGAAATTGGAAATACTCAAAATTGCTGCTCCCCGACAATTTCCAGTCGTCAAAGTGGCTATTTTTTAATAGCCAAGTATAAAATATGTTTACAGAGGGTAAAATGATTGTGACGATCTACAAGCTGAACAACGTGTCACGCCGCTGTGACACATTGCGAGTTTATAGATCATATTATATATTAGCTATATTTCGGTGCATGACGCACTTAAGCAAGTATGAATCATGGTTAACTCTATTTCCAAACACGCACGCACAGACAGACAGACAGACAGACAGACAGACAGACAGACAGACAGAGGCAGACACACATTACATGCAGATTCAAATACAGTTCAAGGTCTTGCGAAAGGATAGGCTACAGTAAAGGTCTATCTTCAAGCACGTTGCGATGTGACATGCAATATTAATAAAGAATTGTGGGGGGGGGAAAGAGAAAAGTGATTTTAACAACCCACATCTGGTATGGGGGTCCCTTGCACACAATGTTTTCAGATGAGGGTCCTTGACGTGATGGGGGTCCCGCCCTGACATGAAAACGTTTGAGAACCAACCACTGATAGGTACAGTATAAATGTCTCTGCCGGGTGCAAACTTCATATGTCCAAAACACTGTTCACTTTCCAAGTGAAGCACATGAAGATCTGCTACTTTTGAGTGCCGCTGTAGTATGATCAAGCAGAGCTGTTAATTAAAATAAAATAAAAATAAATATGTACAAATACGGAGATAAGAGGTTTCTGCCCGACAGCGACAATATTGCATGTCTTTCATTTGGAGGCAGTGTTTGGAACAGCTCTCATGTGGTTTTAAAAAAGCACTCCGACCCGCACCGAAAGCCCACCATGCCATGTCTCTGTGGCTTCCAGAAAGCATATGACATCATCCCCCATGGGCTCTCATCTCAGTGTTAGCTCTCTCTCCGTGATACCGTGACTCATCATTTTGGAAGCTTTGTTTTGATAATTATATAAAGTTCAGAGTATGATGGCCCAGGGAACGCTGCTGCATGCTCGATAGCAGAGGTGTGTTCGGACACGCACGGTTCGGCCCATCCTGTGACGTTCCTCCTGGACGGGGACGGGGAGGGGACAGGATGAGAGAGGGGGCCCGGCTGACCCGCTGTCACTGTGCCATGACCTCTGGCCCCCTGATGTCCAGCTGAGTCGGGGTGGCGGTTTAGCGATCTCACGTGCTGCATGCACAAAGGTTGGCTTCGTCGAGGATGGGAGGAGATTAGATAAACACCAAAGGTTTCCAAGTGCTGTTCCATATTTCTGCCCTTTGGGGCTGGGTGGTGGTACGGCAGGGGCATGTGATTTGACCCTCGCCATCCTGACTGGACACGGCTGAAAGCGATGCACGCACTATGTACCACCAGTTAGTTCTCAAAGTTCATTTGTGCCACGGTCCGTACGCCACTGGTTTGATACAAAACAAATGCATAAAGCTCACAGCATGTTTGTACAACTGCCAATGTATAAAATATAGATAAAGTGGATATTTTCTATTGTGATGCTGTACTAACACATTTTGCTGGGGACCCCCTGTTTAAGGGTTTAACCACTTAAACCCCAGCATCCATTTTGTGGGGAAAGCTTTCACTGAAAATAGCAGTTAAACAGAAAATAATAATAACAGAAAACAGAAAAGTCGCTATTATAGAGCCCTGAGGGACTCCACTCAACCATAATGGGGTTTAAGTGGTTAAGTCCTACAGTTCTCCAACTCTCAGCTGATCTCACTCCACCAAACACCCACCCACCCAACACTGCGGCCTCGCTAGCTCACAGTTGCAAAAAAAGGCATGCGTATCGCGTTACTAAACATCCTCTAAAGGTATAATTACAAGGTAATTATATGCATAACATCGGGAACCAACACGGTGTGTAATTGAAGCGGAACTCCCCAGAAGAAGTGCGGCCTAAATAAGCTTTTCCAATCCCTATCACAACAGCAAACGGCTCTAATTAGATTTGCCCCGCAACCCGATACGCCGCGGCGCTTTTCTCTCCCTTCATGTGCTGCAATTTTGCACACAGCTTTTTTATGCCCCCCTCTCAAACTTCACCCCGTCCCGCTACTCATGTGGGAGCTACACCTCAATTCACAAGGTTACGGCAACAAACTTGTTTTCGCTAATGTAAACATCCCGTCCAGCACAATCACTTCCTGCTCCTGTGCTATGACTGAATTAGCAGGAGGTTTTGCGCCGCGGCGTATCGGCACAGTTATGTAAAGCTTCCTGCTGCACTGACAGAGGCAGTCTCCCAGATGCCTTTCATTGTGTGAATGTCATGCGCCTGCCCCCCGCCGCCTTCCATTTGGAGACAAAAAAGCGAGCAATTATTAGTGTATGTGACCTACTCTAGAAAACCACACGAACAGGCCTTTGAATCCGTGTGCTAAATGGTAAAAATGGTGCATTTATATAGCGCCTTTATCCAAGGCGCTTTACATAGATTGTGCATTACATTCACCCATTCACACACACATTCATACACCGATTGCAGTGGAAGCCATGCAAGGTACAACCAGCACATCAGGAGCAATTTGGCGTTCAGTGTCTTGCCCAAGGACACTTCGACATGTAGACAGGAGGAGCCGGGATTCGAATCGCCGACCCATGGATCATTGGACGACCTGCTCTACCTCTTGAGCCACAGTCGCGTGCTGATTTCACTGCTTACGCTGGGAACATATTGTAGACTTTCGTTCACTTTTAACGCTGCCAGCTGTGGAACAATAGCAGCCTAGCTATACTGTGGCATTGGGACCCAACTGTTAGTGGCAGCGATACGTTGCATAATTAATTGGTTCATAATTGTTGTATTTATTTCAAGGACCCCTATTACTTTGAGTGTATAAATGGAACCAAATTGACCCGTGAGGGTGCATTTACTACTACTACTCCTACTACTACTAATAATAATAATAATAACAATCGACTTCACCCAGCTGATTGCTGCGCAAGTGGTCAGACTTGAATGAAGGGGGAGAGTAGCAGTGTTGAGGTGTCAGAGACACCTCGGCAATCGACCACAAGTGTATTCCCAGCCGGGAATTGAACCTGCTTCCCACGCAGGCCTCTCCACTGATTCAGATATGACCGCACTCTCATTTGGTTCCATTTGTACATGTACAGTCCTGTAACGGTCCATTTGGAACCCCCTCATCGATCAAGGAGCCCCCTGGACCCACTTTGAGGGCCACTGCTGGCCCACTGCGCATAATTGCATTGTTACGCAGACTGGGGGGGAATTCGGTAGTATCTCAAAACCTCGGGATGAGCTTGAGATGTAGATGCACAATTCATTTGAGCAAAGCTTTTTGCTTCGTCCTCGGCCGGGCCAGCCAGCCATGCAGCCTCTCTCTCTGTCTGTCGCACGGCCAAAAAAACAGGACAGATTTGTCTTGCGTTTCTGGCCCGACAAGACATCGTTTGAAGTGGGTTGCCAGGGGAGATCGGTGCCTCGTTTCACTTCTCGCTGCGAGGTTCACAGGAAGAGCCGACAGCCAGAGGATGAGAGAACAGACTGAGCCAGAGGAGAGGAAAGTGTGTGTTGGAGAGTGCTGGAGGGAGGAAGGGGGAGAGAGAGAGAGAGAGAGCTAACACTGGTGAGAAATGCAAGGCGTATGAGGGAGAGAGAAATTAGGGAGCGTGAGAGTGGGCTTGACAATGAGAAACGAGGGGTAGCGCTGAGGGATCGAGGAGTTTACTTAAAACAAAATGAAAGAAAACTTGGAGGAGAGTGGCAGTGGTGGAGTACATTTAGTGCTGCACATAAATAAATGATGTTAAGGCTTTACATCTCAGAGGCAAATCTGTATCTTTTTAACTTATCAGAGAATGTTAGTCACTTTAGACAGGGCTTGACATTTAGGCTCGTCCTGTTGTCCGGGACAAGTAATAAATCTTTCCGGACAAGTGCATTAACATTTTACTTGTCTGTTGGTGTGACTCTTGGTTTCACTTTTTCTGTGATGCTCCTATAGCAGCCAACAATATTGTCTGGCATTATGTCTGGCTTTCCTAATAATCACCTATCCAATATTGTTAATAGGCCTAGAATGTCTGTAATCCAAATAAGGCTTACTGTAGATCAGTCTTATCCGCGATTGCGTGTAGCCCTGCATGGGTATTGGGTACTCACCCAGAAAGTAATTCCTATAAGCCTTGGAGTCAGATATTGTCCTCTAGTTTCATATCCATTTGAAAGTTCTGGCAGAAAATGTGTGTTAAGTAAAATATCGCCACTTTTCCGTGAGGAAAAGCTGGACTGAAAATATGAAAACTTCCTTTGGGAACAGTCGATGTTTGGGAAGCACAAAAGTAAGGAGCACACAAATAAACCAATCAATAAATATCAATTGGCACAAAACAGTACTACTGATTTAGAGGGCATTTGAAGAATGAGCTTAATGGGTTAAGTGACAACTGAGAGAGGAGAGAGTGAGACGTGGGAGCCTGCATGGGAGAAAAGTAATGGTGGAAAGTAACTTACTCAAGTACTGTACTGAATTACAATTTTGAGGTATTTGTACTTTTTTCAGTAGGCCTACTTTCAATACTTATAACTTATACTACATCTCGGATCCACATATTGTACTCCACTTGTAGTTACTTTGTAGATTTGGAATATTATTACAAAACATATATTACCCACTTCAGCCTTATTTTGGCCATTTGAAAATAGCCGATGTACAAGCTCACAATGCACCACCATGCAACACATTGTGAGCTTGTAGATTGGCTATAATAATAATAATAATAATAATACATTTGAAAACTTGAAATCAGACATTCTGCATAAAGAGTACTTTGTACATTTTGAGGCCAATACGTTTGTACTTTTTACTCAAGTACATTTAGAATTCCGTACTTTTACTTGTAACAGAGTATATTACAATGTTGATACTTTTAATTAAGTAAAACATTTGAGTACTCTTTCCACCACTGGAGATGGGTAAGGGAGGACAAGCCCTGGCTCGGGGACACCCCAGCTACCCCCAGGGAGCCTGGGCTTGGCCGCCCGGGCCAAGGGCTGACTTCACACGACGCACCTGAATACACACATTTACACACATGCAGTCCCCGGCCAGCGCGCCCAAAGCCGGAACATTCGACGCACACTGCCTGCTGACATCACTACAGCTGGTGTGAATTTAGACCAACTGAAGCCTGGGGCCGGCTTTCCGCTGAAACGTCCCCCCTCCCCATGCACGCACACAGCCACGGACACACGCACAATCCTCGATTCTGTCTTTCACTCTGACCCCTCATCTTCGTCAAACCAGTCATACAGTACCTTTGATAGTTGATGGTTTGATCAACTATCACCCCGAGTGCAGAAACACTGCTGTTACATGGTAAAAGTACTCAAGATGTACTTTAGGTACCAAAAGTAGAACGTACTCTTTATGCAGAATGTCCCGTTTGACACGTTTTCAAAAGTATAAAATGCATAAAACCTTTTTGAAAATGGCAGATCTACAAGCTCACAATGTGTCGCTATATGTGAGCTTGTAGATTGTGTATTTTCAAATGGTCAAAATGTATATAGGGCTGATGTGTTTTGTAATAATAATCAAAATCTACAAAGTAACTAGAGTAATTTTCTGAATCAAGTACTGAAAATTGGTGGTAGATCACAGTGACTGCCAAAGACGGTGGTCCTTTCAAATCCAACTTTCACTGCCAAAGACGATGTCCTATATGGTATTTTTCAGTGGTTTCAGTGGCGCTCTTCACGCTCTTTGCATATGAATGGTTCTAGGTTGCAAAGCAACAGGTACAACCGGAAGCGCTCCATCTACAATGTAAAACAGATTTACAAAATTATTTTTTCTCAGATTTTTAGTCAAAACAAGCTTTATTCAATGGCCCATAACTACAGAAGTGATGATCGCAGTAACACAATGTATTTTCCGGGTGAAAATACACTCTTCACTAAAAAACATTTTTATTTTCTTTTTTCAGCAGTGGCGGAATAATTAATAAAAAAATGTGTTCAGTACTGTAGTACAGTACTTGAGTAAATGTACTTTCCACCACTATGGCCATGCAGTCAGTTTGTACATCGTCTGGGAATAAAGGCCTTGATATAACTGGAACCAAGCTCTTCTCTGTGATTCCGTTTCACTAGGTGCGTGAGTTTAAAAAAAAAAGTTGTTACCATGGTTACAGTGTGCGTTCATAGCTTGTGATTTTTTAACTAATAAAATAAAGAACTCATGAACAGCAACAAGTATAGGCTACATTTGTCGCTGTCGAGCAGAAACCTCCTATTTCCATATTCATTTTTTCCCCTCATACATTTACGCCCTACTTGATCATAGCCTACTACAGTGTCACACAAAAGTATCAAAAGCAGCAGCAGATCATTTGAGCATCTGCTACTTTTGCCGTTTTTGAATTTGAATCGTGAAAAGTAACAGTTTTGCCCCCGACAGAGACGACATGCAATCTACAGTAATTTACAAACTATCAGTAGGCTATAAAAACAGATGTTTCTGTGCCTTAGCACACTGGTTCTCAAGGGGGGAGAACCATTTCAAGGTCGTGTAGACAACTTTTAAGCCACATTTTTAAATATATATATATAGCTATAGTTTTGGCATTTTTTCCCTCGATGCTGGGGTGTTTTCCTGCAGGCAGACACTACCGTTGGATGCCTCTGGGGTGTTTTCCTGCAGGCAGACACTACCGTTGGATGCCTCTGGGGTGTTTTCCTGCAGGCAGACACTACCGTTGGCTGCCTCTGGGGTGTTTTGAGTTCTAGGCATTTACAGCCGGGACGTCGATGTGTGATGGGGAGGAGGGGGTTAGTGGGGGAGTGAGGCAGAGTTTTAGCCAATCACAGCGCGAGGGTGTGACGGCGTCTTCAACCCCAGTCCCCAGCACAGTTTTATAATGAAAACGCTCTCGTACTCACTCGCACCCACCACACGTATAAAAGGTACTTTTTAGCCAAAACAGGATTATTTTTCCACCGAGAAAAAATAGGCTACTTTTAGTTACTCCACTGCGCCCTCTACCGGTATTGCCATGAGAAAACCCTCAGAGAATATTTTTCCTCTTTCTGGTGAAAAAGTACCTTTTATACGTGTGGTGGGGGGCTTAGAGTGCTTCCACTAAGGAAAGTATAGGCTTTCTAATGACACAACCCGCCTTTGTATTGGTGAGAAGCAAAAACGTTCTTTTCATTTACGCTAAAGACGAGAGGCTGGTCTGCATTTATGCGAGCCCCGGAAGTCATCTGTAACATAGCTCTAAATGAAACGAGCTATGGAAACGAGCTATGGCTAGTTGTATGTGGGTTGTATGTGCGTAATAAGAAATAATACATTTGGATGCATCCTGCTCCAGTTTGAGCCAATACAAAATATGTGATTACTATGCGATTAATCTTGCAATTAACTGATATGATGTAGTACTTTATTGTCAGTTCACACTGAAATTTGTCTTGCGACACAGGAGCCAAGTATGCAGAACACATATACACAAATTTGACATAACAAAGAACAAGACAATTTACATAAAGACATGAAGACAAGAGCAATATCCACCGCCTAGATTACCCTGTGGCTACTACAACTCCTGATTAAGCCTCAAGGTCGACTGGTGGACAAAAGGACGTCTTTAGTCTGACCTTATTGTATGCTGGTACACCATATCTCCTTCCTGAAGGTAGCAACCTATATTCTCCATACAACACATGCTTAGTATTAGAGGTGATATTCCTTGCTAACCTTAGGATGCTGTTATCATACGTGGATGTATAAAGTTTCTGAAGTTGTTGTCCAACAATCTTTGAACAAATGTTCAGTTGTTGCAGCAGTTGTGACTTTAGGGCTGCAGACAAACATCCATACCAGGTGGTACTACAGTACTGAAGAACACTCATAATAACAGAAGTGAAAAACAAAAGAAGAATCCGTCTACTAGCACCGAAGGATCTTAGACGGCGAAGGAAGTAGATTCTTTGCTTTGTTTTCTAACACACTGAATCAATCTGATCGTTCCATGACAATAGATGGTCTATTACTACTCCTATAGGTATTTGTACGAACATACGTGGTTGATCGGTTCACCATGAATAGTAATGGGGGATCTGTGTATCTCTGGTGGTGTACCAAAAACAATCTCTTCTGTCTTTTTTGTGTTAATGATGAGAGCGTTGTTATCACTCCATTCTACACAAATCATGCAATTAATCACGATTCAAATGTATATATATATATATACATATATTGTATAGGGCGGCCAACCAGGGTGAAAGTGGTTAATGTGAACCTTCCTCAAGAACGATCAACAACATGACCTTCCAGTCTGCCAAACGATAAGCCAACATCTTCACGGAACGTATCGCTTTACTCGGATCTGCTAAAACCCCCGAACGGCGGCGCGTGTCTCCGGTTTATAAACAAGCCTTCCTCTCCACTCCTCTCCTCTCCTCCCCCTCTTGTCCGCTGTTTTCCACTGCGGGGGGATGGATGGCTATAATGAGAGTTCCAGTGTCCAGCTATTTTTAAAGGCTTGGACATGGGGCGGTTATTGCTGTGGATGTAGCGAGGCCTTTAGGGTGTTGGATTATTCCACAGAGCCTGCACTCCAGGGTTTATGGGCCTGAAAATAACCCGTCCTATACCCCAGCCGCATCCCAATGCTGCCCCCCCCTCCCCCGCCTCCGGCAGCACCCCCCGCCCTCTCCCGGTATAATCACAAAGTGCAGCCATCCATAAACGAGCGAGGTATCTGTTTAAACTGTCATCCCACCAATATTAGGTGAACCCGAGTTCAAGTGCGCGCGTCAGGCAGTGGGAAAACATATCCGATGTCTCAGGGCTCTGTGCGTGTTCTCGTTCATTGTGTGTGTGTGTGTGTGTGTGTGTGTGTGTGTGTGTGTGTGTGTTTGGGGGCGGGGGTAGGGGGCAGGGGGGTGGGGGGGCTAGGGTTTTGGGTTTAGGGTTAATTGGATTATTTCTGATTTATACTCAGTTGTGCGACAGTGTCATGCACCGAAAGCAGCAGATGTACAGGCTTAAAATAAATAAATGGCGTTCATAAAATCAACTTAATTTCCTCTGCCAGTCAATGACTATGACAGCTCACGATGTTGTGAGCTTGTAGATCGGCTGTTTTCACTATTTGAGAGATTTTGACGGTTTGACGTGCAAAAAATATAGGGACACCCTTTAGGTTGAAAGTGGTTGACCACTTAAACCACCAGCATTTGTATCGTGGGGAAAGCTTTAGATTGACAAGCTCACCACGCCACAATAAAATAAAACATAAAATACACGAATGTAGCCCTGAGGGACTCCACTCGACCATATGGGGTTTGAGTGGTTAAACAGAGGAGGACACAGTAGGCATGTTTTTTTGTGGTCAAATTACAGAACCATACAAAAAGCGAATCCCAACCTGGTGGCCCATGAGGATATTGCAAGCAGGCCCCAAAACATTGGCAAAACACTATTATGATAATATAACATTCATGTCGGGCAGAAACCATCTCCACATTCAAACTTTTTGTGTGTGTGTGTGTGTGTGTGTGTGTGTGTGTGTGTGTGTGTGTGTGTGTGTGTGTGTGTGTGTGTGTGTGTGTGTGTGTGTTTTTGTTTGTGTAAATTAACGCCATACTAGATCATACTACAGCATCACACAAAAGCATCAAAAGTAGTAGCAGATTAAAACATACACAGTATTTTCTTAGTTTAAAACCTTGACATTTTTGTTTCATTATTATACCAAAGCTTAAAGTAGAACTTCAAGTATTATGCTACATTAGTTCCATTGATACAAGTCCGAGCACAATTGATGGATCAAAACTAAACATGTTCTGGAATGCACGCGGCCAGATCGAGGTCACATGGGTGGTGGCGTGAATAATTTCGAGATTCGGACCGTACAATACCCAGGGATTAGAAATGACCAGGAATAATGTGATTACATACTTGTGATTATGACAGGAAACTTTTTTATGGCTTTGTGTTGTTCCCTAACTTCTCGTTGTAATGTGCGGTATGCACTTCCCCTCGCACCGGACCAAACAGGAAGAAACAGTTCCGTCTCCACAATGGCATCCGTTCCTTGAAGCAGCGCAAAAAAAAAAAGCTTCAAATACCTGGTGTTTCAAAGACATATTGTACTTTTGACTTCCACTACGTTTCTAGGAAGTGAAATTGTAACACTTGAGCCTTATTTCAAATATATTGAGGATGACAAGCTCGGATTACGTCACAATGAGTTGTGACCTTGTATATCTGCTGTTTTACACTGTTATGGATATTTGTTGAAATGTCTGGAAAATCTTGGATGTTATTTATTTATTTATTTATTTATTTATTTTACATTTAAATAGAGTAATTCATTGGTGTTAAAATGAAAATGCACTTTGAAATTTGTACTTCCAAGTCAGCCATACCACCCAACGCACCCATTACCCAAAATTGTATATTACAAAACAAAATGGCAGACGCCAGAGGATTAAGCATTTTTATAAGCAAGTACTCCAGTACTTTAACTCAATTTCAAATTTAAGAGAGCAACGTTCAATTGTTAAGTAACATTTGACTAGGAGCATCTACAGTATACTTACTGTAGTATAGGCTACCAGGGGTTGAGTACTTTGTCTATACCACACCGCCGATTACGGCACTAAAAGTGCTATACGCTGAATGCGGCAGCCAGGCAATCACACACATGTATGTAAAGTATTCTGTGAAACATGTTGACACAGATCTGATGCGAGCGCTTTGGTCAGGAAGCCAGCTAGCCTCTCAGGCAGGTGTGGCCCAGGACTTTGACAAAGAATTATGGGAGAACATGAAACCAGCAGGGCCCTGATACGACGCCTTTGATTTCTCTCCAGCTGCCTTGTTGTTCCGATGGCCATCGGATGGGGTGCAACAAAGGCCCTTGCCTCTGCGTTTCCTCAGGGGAAATAGCACCTGCTGTTTCCCATTTTCAAATGTCATCCACTCGCCTGATCGAGAGACAAACCCACCCCCGCCGACTTTTATTTTCGCAATGACTCGGCGTTTTGACGTTAGCGTTCCTCCAGTTTTGTTCGTTTTGAGGGCCGCTAGGTCCTCCTATATTCAGATATTTGTGTAGATTTTTGTCTTACACAAACATTAAATTCATGGGAATAAGTCATACAGTATGTGCACAAGAAAATCCGAATTTTTGTCCTACACAAATATTAAATTCCCATTGACAATAAATGGAGAATTTACGTCATATGTACGATGATAAGAGCGCCCCTCACTTCACACGGGTGTGATTTTTTAAATTACAATTTAGCCATTTATTTTTTAATTCAGAAGCGATTTACAAGTCTGAGATGAAGAAGAAGAGGGTAAACGAACCCTAGTAAAACTATAAAAAGTAACAGTGCTAAATCAGTGGTTCTAAAAGTGCAGTGCCAGGGCGAAATGAGCCCTTATACTGGTCTTGAACTCTAAGAGTGAACTATAGCCTAAGATTTACAGTACTCTTCTAGATTTAGGCCTATTTTATTGATTTTGAGTACATTTTCAATCTCTGAGAGCCTAAGTCCTCTTCCCCCTGTGGATGTTGGAGGGACGCCAGCGGAACCCCTGCAACTCCGAACATGTACAATATATATACGAGAGTCATTCTCTGAAGTCTGAAGATGTTAGTCATCGGTCTGTGGCACAAAATGGGGAGTGAGTCGGCAGTACTGGCTGCAAGGGGGAGGTCATTCCACAGCTGGGGGAGTCAGGAGGGTGCTCGAATCTAGGTGTAGGTGCACTTTGTTTCAATTGACGCAAAAAGCAGGTACAGTATCATATAGGTATTGGCCGATGTTGGCCTTAAAATGCAATAACAGTATCAAACCGATATCAAAATAATATATCTGTTTTAGTTGATATTTTATA
The DNA here is from genome assembly GCF_951216825.1 of Electrona antarctica. Classification (NCBI taxonomy): domain Eukaryota; kingdom Metazoa; phylum Chordata; class Actinopteri; order Myctophiformes; family Myctophidae; genus Electrona; species Electrona antarctica. Next base: position 37,155,673 of record NC_136794.1, on the reverse strand, counting down.
ATTATTATCTCCAGATTCTGTTTTCTGGGAAAGCTTTCAAAAGAGTCAACGAGTTGAAACATTTTTAAAGATGGAATGCCGTGATTTTTGTTTCGTTTTTTGAGTGACAGTACTTCATTAGAACCTTTGGTGTGGTTGTTATGTGCAATGATGAAAAAAAACAGTGATATAGTGACATCACAGTATCATCCCCTAACCCCTCCCAACAGCTGTGGGTGCGGCTTCAGTTCAGGTGGATCACCCATCACCACCTACCAGGCAAACCAGGCATACATGAAAAACATGATCATCAGGTACTATGACTATACTAGGAGTAAGATTCTTTGCAAAAAAAGTGTACAAAAAGTGTTAAAATTATGTTTTTATGTGGCCACACCCATCATTAGGTATGCTTGGTTTGCCTGGTGGGTGGTGATGGACTGAACTGAAGCCGCACCCACAGCTGTTGTATGATAAAGACGGAGGGGTTATGGGAGGGGATGATATTGTGATGTCACTATATCACTGTCATATAGATTGGGCCTTTTGACCTGGTCCTCGATTGGGCCATTTGAGAAACCAAAAATACACAGGGAAGACATATTTCAATATTCTACAGTCCAACTGTTATAGTCCAGAACAGTTGATCAGACCGATGCCAATATACAGAGTATGGTCTGGGCGTATAACATCCGGGATCTCATGAGTACACAGACAGATGCGTACAACGGGTACTGTCTCTGTCTCTGACAAAGTCTCTGACACTATGACTGCGATTATATTGGTCGAATTGGCGGTGTGACATAGGCGAACTCTAGATGTGAGGGCCACATGCGATGCGAGAGTGTGGTCTAGCCAGCACCATAGAGTATTAAAAGGATAGAGACTGATCTGGCGCGAAAATACTCTCTCACAACGTCCTCTCTCACGAAAGGACGTCGGAATTGCACGTGAATTACTTTACACCACTGCCTGTGGTTGATTTGAGCAGGACTTTAAAGAGCTCGTCCAACTGTTTGAACGGTCGCGTAAACAACTGCTTCAATTACAACGCTGTACTCATTACCTCACAAAGCTCATCAACCGTGGTGGATCACCTGGCGTGTGTGTGTGTGTGTGTGTGTGTGTGTGTGTGTGTGTGTGTGTGTGTGTGTGTGTGTGTGTGTGTGTGTGTGTGTGAGCATGCATGCGGCACGCGCGTGGCATTGGCAATTTAAACAAAGGATAATTCAACAAACCACCTCTGACCTTGACATCTGTCAACCATTGAGTGCGAAGGGCAGAGAGCTTCATCTGGTCTCCAGCAAACAGAATGGGTCGCCTCATCATGGTTTTGGGAACGTTAGTGTTGTCAGTTTGAAACCCTCCATCTCTGCTTGTCAAACTCAAGCTCTAGGCAAAAACTAAATGAAAATGAATGAATCACGTCAAGAACCCGAGTATAACATGAAGAATAGTATACAAGTGATGTCAGAGACTAAATGTTTTTATAATCGTCATGGGGTCGGTCTGTGATTGAACATCAACAAGATGCATAACTTGCCGTCTTACATAACACTTGAACGATTTTAAATAGTTACATGAGGTTGCATTTACTTTTTTCTTTTGGTGTTGGAGGGGGGGGGGGGGGGGTCCGCATCTTTACTTTTGATAGCACAATGATGTGTCGCCTATTTTTGCTATTTGTCATACAACAAAGTATACAGCATAGGTCTTAAAAGGATGTCCTCGTCCTTCTTTTTCTTCTTTTTAACAAATCAAAATGCTGTGTGCGTGACTCACAGTACAGAAGTAAACGTTTGCGAGCCAATATGCCATTGGTTGACAAGCCGTGTTAAAGATGCATGCCCCGGCTGAACCACTGCGAGCGGGGGAGGAAAAAAATCCATTGGCTCACATTAGTTCAGTTAAAGTTCATGTCAGTTTAAGTTGGTTCTCGATATGCTGAAAGTTTCAGTTTGCAGACTTAGAGCTATTCAGCGAATTAGACCAGAATTATATCGCCACCAGTGGTGGAAAGTAACAAAGTATATTTACTTATATGTACTGTACTTAAGTATAATTTTGAGGTATTTGTACTTTACTTGAGTATTTCAAAAATCCAATACTTTTACTCCAATACACTTCATCTCGGATCCAAATATTGTACTTTTCCTCCACTGCATTTATTTTGAAAACTTTAGTTACTAGTTACTTTGTATAGATTCGGATTCAACCCTATATACATTTTGGCCATTTGAAAATAGCCGATCTACAAGCTCACAATGCGTAGCTATGTGATGCATTATGAGCTTGTTGATCTGCTATTTTCAAAACATGTTTAAACATTTGAAAACTTGAAATTCTGCACAATGAATAAATTCTACTTTTGGTAGGCCCTACAAGTACATTTTGATACCTATACTTTTGTACATTTACTCAAGTAAATTTTTAATTCCGGACTATTATTGTAACAGAGTTTTTCTACATTGCAGTACTGATACGTTGTGGGGCAGCGGTGGCCGAACGGTTTGCGGAGCGGTCTTGATACCGGAAGGTCGCCAGTTCGAATCCCCGGACCCGGCACGTTAAAATTACCACCGCTGAAGTGCCCTTGAGCAAGGCATTGAACCCCAACCATGAAATGTTCTATGAGCAGGGCGTGGCTGTAAACAAGCATCTCGAGCTTAGTCCACTTACCCTGGGTAAACAAAGAACTTTGCTTTGCTTTTTTTGGTACTTTTAACACCACTAATCGCCACTGTCGGTTAAGAAATCTTAATGTCCAAAACCCAATGGGGACATGCTGGAGAAGAGAATAACCTGTGTTCCAATGGACACATGCTGGAGAAGAGAATAACCTGTGTTCCAATGGACACATGGGGACATGCTGGAGAAGAGAATAACCTGTGTTCCAATGGACACATGGGGACATGCTGGAGAAGAGAATAACCTGTGTTCCAATGGGGACATGGGGACATGCTGGAGAAGAGAATAACCTGTGTTCCAATGGACACATTGTAGCTGGAGAAGAGAATAACCTGTGTTCCAATGGACACATTGTAGGCTACTCTTTTTTCAAAACACTCTAGTCTGTCGGCTGGAAACCTCATATGTCCAAAACTGTTACTTTTCAGGATTCAAATTCAAAAACAGCAAAAGTAGCAGATCTACAAGCTCAACAAGCATTTTGAAATTGTGAATCTTGCTACTTGTGATGCTTTTGTGTGATGCTGTAGTACAGGGGTGCCCAAAAGGTAGATCGTGATCTACCAGCAGATCACAAAGGCTGTGCAGGTAGACCACATCACATGACCCTAAAGAATATTTAATTCAAATATTGATTTACATCAAAAAGGGCCTGTCAGCTCAAATCCACAATGCAATCTTTTGTTTTCAAGAGTATTGCTGTGCACAAATGTCTGTGTAGCATTGCAAATTACATACCAAAAAACCCCCTACCTAGTCCATTTCTCCCCCTCTATTTCCCATTCCAAGTGCATTTGTCTTATATGTAACGCCATGCCGTTATTCCAAAGCCCCCTCAGGTACATATTGACACTATTTTCAGCAGTATACTAATTATTTCGGTGGGTAGATCTTGTTGAGCCGGTTATTTTGAAAGTAGCTCTCAAGTCAAAAAAGTGTGGGCACCCCTGCTGTAGTATGATCAAGTAGGGCATTAATTTACGAGAAAAACAAACAAACATTTAGACTATGTAGATAAGGTTTCTGCCCGACAGCGACATCATACAAATAGGGCATTCATTATGAACACGACACATGAAGATGATATGCAGCATGTTCCCTCTCTGTCCCATCACCGCCCGCACGCCCCAGTGACATCTGAGCATACATGCTCAGCTGCACGCTGCACAGAAAACCAACGTCTGTTTCAGATTCTGGTCGCTGTATGTGCTGACAGACTACAGTGCTGTGCAGAGGTCTGCTAGATTAAACAGATATCGATGCCAAAGTGGCATTAGTCACATATGATCAGTAATTGGTGTCAGCCCGTCAGATTATAATGTCTACACGTTCGGAGCGTAAATATACACACGTGTACAGCAGGCCCCGTTGCGTTTGACTCGGGCCACGGTCGGCGAGGCTTGGGAACAAAAAAAAACAAAAAAAACAGAAAGCCCGGAATGCTGACATCACTGGAAAATGAGGGGTGTGAAGCTATATTGCAATTTCATAATTCCATAAACAGACAAGATAATCCTTTACAGCATAATGTAATCAGGTCACAAACCAAGCAGTCGGTGCACCGCTGAGCTTGAGGAATGTTCAGACAGACGTGAGCGCTTTCCAGTCCAAGTTTCCAGCTGAGCGTAGCAGCCGGGGAAGCATGCGTTTTTTGGGTTTTATTTTTGTTGCAGGAAATGCATGCAGCTAACGTGCGGGTGTTTACGACATACACGTTTACGACGTACAATTTGATTAAAGGCGTAGTGAAATGAAAAATATGTTTTTCACACTTTTAGACCACATCCGTGGTCATCATATGAGCATACCTAACAATGGATGCCAAAAAAATTGGTACATTTTAATTTTTGTGTATTTTTATATCAAACGTCCATAAAAATCGAATTTGAATTACTTACTGAAAACGAAAACGTACTGCGTGATGACATGTCGAAGCCCACATTGATAAAAGACAATAAAAATGAAGCTCACCCGTTTAATTCCCCATATCTGCGCATCTGTCCAACACAGCTGCTACTGATTACAGAAATCCTCCGTTTTTATTCCCATTCAAGATATCATCTAGACAGTGTATTACGCGACCCCCAAAATAATCATATTTGAACTGGGGACCAAACAAAAATCTTGAAACTGTTTGACTCGGTTCCACAGAAATCTATTGTGGAAAGACTGAAAATAGCCGATATACATCCTCACAACGGCTCGTACTCAGTATGATATTGTGACTGGGATACCGTGTTGTAATGTATTGCATGAACTCTTTCCGACGCTCTGTGCATGCGTGTGTGCGTGCATGCGTGTGTGTGGGGGTAAAAATATAGATCCCCTATTGAATCCCTTAATTACACCAACATTGTTCAGGTGAAGCACTTTATGCTTAGCCTATATATTGAAATGATCACTATAGCTATTTTATGCTCTGGGTCTCCTGAGCATAAAATCAGGAATCCAGATTATATGGTAGCATGTTAGCATTGCATCAATTGCTATGCTAAAGGTACACATACCTGAGTGATAGAGGTGTCATAATACGCCTAATCTACAATTAGATTTTTATTCATTTTTAATTATTAGGATATTGACTCTTGATTTGAAAAGACTGACTTTCATTAGCTACCCTGGGTAGACAGCCTGGCGGAGATCGGCGGACTGTTCTGTTAAGGCAGGCAATCAATTCTTATATGGCTGAGCCCTTCTAGTGAGACCCCTTATTATTATCATATTATCATATAATTAAAGAACCGGGGTTACGTTTGTAACCTATAGTTCTAGAACACTCCAGCTTCTCCTCCATTGAATAGGCTGTGCTCGTTATTTCTTGAGCGTGACCCGCATGAATTATGTGTAAGTTTGGGTTGTTGGCCGTCATCTTTTTTTACCAGACACATGGGTAAATGCAGGTAATGCAGACGGGTTGGAAATATACAATACAATACTAGTATAGAGAGAGCATTCCTGCTTCGTCGCAAGCAGGAATGTGGAAGGAGGCCTGGGCCATGGCTCAGTGGTCCAGGCACCTTGGCTGGTAGTCCAGTCTGGCAGTGTGCCGCGGGTTCGACTCCCGATCCCGACGGCCTTTACTGCATGTCTTCCCCCCATCTCTCTCCCCATTTCCTGTCAGCCTACTGTCTGTCCCTCCATAAAAAATATAAAATAAAGGCGAAAGCCACAAAAAAAAACATTTAAAAAAAAAGGAATGAGGAAGGAAGCACGTGGCTTCCCTGGATGCACACATGTGCAGGAGTGACATAATAAGAGGATAGCAAAATATGGTTTTTGGTACACTGTATCAATAGTCAATTTCGGTACGTATCGAGTATCGCGACAGCCTTACTGAGATATTATAGCAGGTCTCAGTTTACCTTGTAACCTTGTAACCTTCCAATAGGGTTGGATACACTCCGCTGCGCGTCATATCTCACCACGCCTCTCAGCCATTATAAAATATAGGTAACATGGGACCTTGCGTGGCTTATTGCTTTTCTAGAACGGTTACAAACATAGCAATATTAACATCATTGACATTAAACTGTTCCTGATTCTAACATTCGATAGAAATTCATAATTTATTGAATCAAGATTCAGCTGATATGTCTGTGAAGATCACGTCAAAAACGCTAGCATAGCGACTTAGCGAACATCTGTTCTCAGTGACAGGGAATAGGAGGCGCTTGCTGTCTTTACAAGCCCGCCCGGAGACACTCATTCACAGGTGCTTAGACGCCGACGGTTTGTAAAGACATCATGCACTCCCCTTCCCTAGTTCAGCTACAGAGATGTGGGATCACTGTAACGCACCTGGGATTGATATAAACTGATTTAAGGTGTAGATTATCGTGACATTTACTACGTGGTCTAATCAGAAACCAGCCAATCAGAATCAAGTATTGGGACTAATCATTTTAGAAACAGTTTTTGACTCCCTGGAGACGATCTTCCCAGTTCTCACATCGTTGCTGTTATTATCCTGTTCAGTGAAATGTGAAAATTATAACTTCACAGCGGTCTCTGGCCAGTCATCTGCATGTTGCAGTTTTTTCAGCCACAGTTTGCGGGTGTTGCACCTATCAATTTCTGTGACCGTCCTTCCAGAGCATGGAAAAGCAATAGTGGACGATGGGAAAATAAGCCTGTCCATTCGAATGCCCACATTCTAATATATTACATGGGCTATTACATGGGTATCCCAATCAAAAAAATAAATAAATCGAGTTGTAGATTGGCTATTTTTGCTACTTTTGCACGAAACTGTCATACAAGGAAGTATAAAATATATAGGGCATTCATTTATGAAAAATCTTATATGGAGATGCAAGCTTCCTGCTATATATATATATATATATATATATATATATATATATATATATATATATATATATATATATAATTTTATATTTATGTTGTTTAATGTCTATTCTCAATAATTATTTAGGGGCCCACTTGCAATATCCTCACGGCCCACCAGTGGGACCCCGGCCCGCAGGTTGGGAACCGCCGGGGTTGTTAGAACACGACGTCTCCTCCCCGCTTTGAAATGGGAAACAAAAACAATGGACCCTTGAAACCAGAGATAGCTTTGCTTACGCGTTGCCATGGCCGCAGTCGGAGGAAGCGGGCCTCCACCAAAGTGCGAGACCCTGTTGGCAGGAATGGTCCCAGAGCGGTCATTCAGTGTAATTTGTGTTGATAATTGCTCTATCTTATCATAACAAGCTGTTAATCTAGTATTACCCTTTCCCTTTTCACAATGTATTTTTGGGAGGGCTGCTGGGGACATGCTGCTGCGTAGCCAGTGATCTGAATGGCTTTTGCAGAACACCCGTAATATCCTGACAACAGGTTAAATAAACATCTCTCTCCAAAGGAGTCACATACATAGCAACTTCGTCCTCCCAACGTTTCTCTGCATGCCGAATGTATCCCAATGTCGGAGTTTAATAATGTCTTAGCAGCGAGGGCCATGTTTGCTGTTCTTGTATAGCAACGATGATATGCACTACAATGCAAGGCACAGCAGTGCAGAAATCCACACACCAAAAAAAAGGAAAGTGCCAATTGGAACAGAAAACTGTCTCTTCAGCGTGATGCCATATATAGAAGAACCATCTGGTTCCTTAAAGAACCTTTCAGACCTAAGTTATTTAAAGAACAATTTATTTGAATGGTGTTCTTCAACTGGATGGATGCCAGGCACCACTAGGGGCGCTAGGTGCTGGGTGCCAGACAAATTAACGAAATATTCAAGAATGACGAGCTCTTGTTGTTTTCCGTTTGAACCGGAAGTACAGAAGTCAGCCATTTCACAGCACAGATCTGGAGTCAGATCCGTGCGATCGCAGTTTTTGTCATAACTAAGTCAAATTAAGCTCTAATCAAGCCCCGAATATCACAGTTTGAGCAGATTATGAGCCATAATGCAAATAAAGCACGTGGGGACTTTGGCCGTTTTTACGTGGACTCGACAAGCCGTTGAAAATGCAAAAAAAAATCTCCTGGATGTCCTGGATTCCTGGAGTAATGCGAATGAATCAAAAGCCGTCTGTGGCTAACTGGACAATGATAGGTTTAACCTCGGCTATACGTCGATCTCCCAGGGCTCTATTCACTCCTTGTTTCCCTCTACACCAAACATGTTGGTCACAGAGCTGTCTACTGTCAGAGCCGGATTTACCTTGCTGAGGGCCCCCGGGCTGGAGCAAATTTGAGGGCCCCCCTTGGGGCGCGCGGCTAAGACTGCGATTTGGCCGAGCGGCGTAGCCGCGAGACCGAATTTTTTTTGGGCTATTTTGTTTTCATTTTGGGGTACCCAGGCCCCTAAAAAGAGAGGCAGGCAGGCAGAAGCTCTCAATGGTTTAACCATAATACAACTAAATACAATAACAATACACACATTTCACTTGAATTGGATTTCTCTTTACAATTTTATAATTAAAAAATATATATATATATATATATTTTTTTTTGGGGCCCCCCTAGTCGGGGGCCCCCGGGCTTCAGCCCACCCTAGCCCAACGATAAGTCCGGCTCTGTCTACTGTATATGTTTAACAGTGTTTAATTAGCTTGTAAAAAAATATATAAAAAAATAACAAACAAGAATGACTCAGTCATAACTGAGTGCAGAGTATGGGTTTTTATGGGTAAGTATAAATTATAATGGTCGCGATGGAGTGAAGTTGATCTCGAATTTCATATTGCCTGCTAGCATGTAATCATATAGCTCTTTCTAATGCTATGGACTCATACATACATGGAAACCTACATACTGTAGGTTTTTATGAACTGAATGGATAACATTGCATATTTCTGTTCAACCAGAGCAGTCTCGTGTGGCACTCTTGCCACTCTATGCTCTCAACAACAACGCAACATGCTATGCTGCGCCGTAGAATGGTGTTGCACATAGAAAATACCAGATATACAAGCTCACAACGCGTCCATCCGTGAGGCATTGAGGACTTGTAAGTCTGATTCTGAACAGCTGCTGTGAATTTCAACCAATCGGAACGGCAGCTGCGGTTCGCCGGCCCAACCTATAGTTAACCCTTTACTCGCTGCTGGTTTTCAAGGCTTGAACACTGTGTGCCATGTGTCCAAAGTTCATGTGTAAAATTTTTCGTGCATTTTGATAAAAGATGTTTGCTTTGCTTTGACTGGCAGTTCTGCCTTGGTGCCTTGGAGATTGAACTCAATGGGCCGGATTCACTAAGCTGTTTACGTCGATATTCCCACGTTAATAGTGTGATTCATGAATGTTTTTCTATCAGTTCATATGAGGTAGGTCCGCTCTTCTCAAGTCTGCTCCGAGGCTTACCTTTAATACCTATAAGCTTGCATGTGTCTTTAGAATGTTTTTTTCTTCATGCAAGAACTTTGCATCGTGCATAGAGCTTTGAACCATCTCTTTTTTTTCTGTGTGCACACGACTAAACTTGCCCGCTGCCAGAAGTTGATTTCCTCAAATGTCCATAATCTATAGCCATTAGCCACTATATGTTCCCATTGACTCAATTTACCCCCGGACATTGGTTCATTTTACCCATAGCCACCATTTGAGAAACAATGACTAGAATAAACTACTTCAGACAATTTATTTGCTAAATGATTTACATGGTTCTATCCATTGGCAAATCATCAATGTGTATTTTTTTTGTGTAAAAGAATGTTTTCTACTTTCCCCATGTGCTTCCCAACTTCACAGCCAGGTGTAAATGATGGATGCTTACTAGATTTAAGGTCACATGGCAACACAGTTTTCTAGTTTTCTAGATAAAGGGGGTGGTTCAACTTACCCACTGGCTCATCTTACCCCGTTCTCCCCTATACTTGTCTGTGATAGGACATTTTCTCTGTGTTGCAACATTATGACCGACATAACATTGCACCTGTGTTGAGCTTACAGTCGTTTAGGCTTAACAATTGGCTATTTTCACTATTTTTGAATTAGGGCTTGTGGTTTAATGTAGGCTACTTTTTGTATTGTATTGTTTGGGCCCAGGATAGATGCCAAATACGGTAATATCTTTCGGGTCTTGAGCTGAAAGGTTTGTGAACCATGCACAGGTAGCTTATAATTCACACTATACACACCATTCTCGTTTGGCGTGTTATTTATTATCAAACATCATCCATGCTGGCTGCCCGCGTCACTTTTCAATATAGCTCCTTGCGTGCTGACAGAAGTGGTATCCTCCGACGCCGTAAATACCGCCAAAAATCCCTGTCCAAAAGACCTATGCTGTTTTACAAAGAAGCGACAGAAATGTAAATCAAAACGCTGCCTTATGTATAGCAGAGTAGCTGTAGTGTTCGGTGAGACTAGCAGGGTCTTTGTCAACATGACAAATTGCCTCATTCAGTGCCTCTTCTTGGGTCCCGTTTCAGTGAGGCTGACATAAATACGCTCACTATTTCTGGACCATAAATCTTTCTCACAGCGCTATAGCGAGCTTGCCATAGCCCGGAGTCTCAGCGAGAGCAACCCTGAAGACTCTAATACCCCTATTTATCCTCTCGGGGTGAGGCTAAACAGCCAAAGTTGGGAAGGTGGTGCACTCGGTTTTTCTGGTTAGAGGCACCCCAGAACAAAAACAATACCGATCTCTGCTTGTAATACCCGACAGCTAGATTAACGCTTCAGCGCTATTGAAAGGATTATCGTAATACACTTCAACTGGTGTGGCAGTGGGACCCGGGGAGAAACCTCTCTGGGACCCGGGGAGAAACCTCTCTTCAACTGGTGTGGCAGTGGGACCCGGGGAGAAACACTTCAACTGGTGTGGCAGTGGGACCCGGGGAGAAACCTCTCTTCTCGCTCCAGCGTAATTAGAGAGAGTCAGAACTTTCTGATTAAAATGGAGGCTGTGCCAGGATTGCCGGTCTTACGTCAGGGAAGTAATTCAGTGCAGAGAGAGAGAGAGAGAGAGAGAGAGAGAGAGAGATGGAGAGAGAGAGAGAGAGGGATTTTGTGGCAGATTCACATCCATCGCTGTTAAACTTGTTCAACTGTAGAGCAAGAAGAGCATCCCACAGCCCCCACCACCACACTCCCACTTCCTGGATCAATTTCCTGCGTTTAACCACTTAAACCACTTGAACTCTATAGTGTTCCCCGTTTCTGGACATGCCATAAGAAGCTGCATGATGCGTTGCAACAATGCGACATGGCGCAAGCTTTTCCGGTGTAAGAGATTTGGTTCTTCTCCAGGACCCTGAGTTTGGTATGCGTTCAGCCACAGAACCCCCCATAACTCTGAGAGTGTTAGAGTTACAGACCCACAATGGTCCATTTGTTTTTTATCAGTCATTTGATATCATTACCCCTGCCAAAAAGTAGCTGATGTAAAAGCTCACAACATTGTGACGTGTTGTGAACTTAGGCATATATATAAATATATATATTTTTTTTTTACAATTTGACTACACTGCATAATGACATGACCGAAATAGGGCCACCAGGGTTAAAGTGGTTAAGTTGATGTTTGGATCATAGAGAGAATAGTCTGGGAAAGATGTCACTGAGGCATGCAAAAGCTATTATCTTTACGCTCTTCAGCTGACTAGTCGTGCGTCTTCCATTATATGTCTGCCGAGTCACCCTCATTTTGTTAACAGTAGCGTAAAGCCGTGGTTCTAAAACCTTTTCGTGCCAAGGACCCCCAGATTGACGTATGTTTGGCCCCCAAAAAGGTTTTGTGCCAAGGACCCCCAGATTGACGTATGTTTGGCCCCCAAAAAGGTTTTGTGCCAGGGACCCACGGAAGAGAGGAGTTATGTTTGGCCCCCAAAAAGGTTTTGTGCCAGGGACCCACGGAAGAGAGGAGTTATGTTTGGCCCCCAAAAAGGTTTTGTGCCAGGGACCCACGGAAGAGAGGAGTTATGTTTGGCCCCCAAAAAGGTTTTGTGCCAGGGACCCACGGAAGAGAGGAGTTATGTTTGGCCCCCAAAAAGGTTTTGTGCCAGGGACCCACGGAAGAGAGGAGTTATGTTTGGCCCCCAAAAAGGTTTTGTGCCAGGGACCCACGGAAGAGAGGAGTTATGTTTGGCCCCCAAAAAGGTTTTGTGCCAGGGACCCACGGAAGAGAGGAGTTATGTTTGGCCCCCAAAAAGGTTTTGTGCCAGGGACCCACGGAAGAGAGGAGTTATGTTTGGCCCCCAAAAAGGTTTTGTGCCAGGGACCCACGGAAGAGAGGAGTTATGTTTGGCCCCCAAAAAGGTTTTGTGCCAGGGACCCACGGAAGAGAGGAGTTATGTTTGGCCCCCAAAAAGGTTTTGTGCCAGGGACCCACGGAAGAGAGGAGTTATGTTTGGCCCCCAAAAAAGGTTTTGTGCCAGGGACCCACGGAAGAGAGGATTTATGTTAAAACTCCTTAAGTGCCAGGGGGTGGACACCACTTTTGGTCCTGGGTGCCACTGTTCCCATTATAAATAAAAGAAAGAAAATGTAATTCTATTGTGAAAATAGAGGAATGGAAGTGCTGCAGGGATCTGTTAGTGGCTCTTAGATGGGTGCTCTTTGGTGATACAGGTAAGACAATATAGACAAAAGGTATCCTTCCTCCAAGGTAATTCTATTGTGCAATGCACACCAGATTAGAGGAATTTTCAAAATATATCCAAACAAATATCGCTTTCTCGTCGGTGGCAACCAGTGCATGGTTAGATTCATCTCGTGATCTCGTCGGTGGCACTTAAACAGTTTTTTAAAGCAATGTATAGAAATTTAAAAATGTCCAAACATTTTCAATATTTTCAAAAATAGCAGATGTACAAGGTCACTTTGTGTGACCTTGCCATGCGAGCTTGTAGGCATACATCTGATATTTTCCAATAGCCAACATATGGATAACGTGGTTAAAAAGATTGTGATGTTACATTAACTACTTTTTCCCTGGAACCCGCCCAAGGACCCCTGGGGGTCCCTGGACCCCACTTTAAGAACTACTGGTGTAAAGTATCTACCGAAAGCACATTTAGTAATAAGTACTGTAGGCCTACTTAAGTGCAGTTTTGAGGTATACTAGTCTGTTACTTACTTTACTCAAGTATATTTCCATTTTCTTATAGGCCTATACTTCTACTCCATCTCAGAGGAAAATATTGTTGCTACTTTTTACTCCACTTATATTTATTTGACAGCTTTATCTACTTACTAGTTACTATTTTTGAAAATGTTGAAACATAAATGCAAACAAAAACTGCACTGTAGACGGAAAAAGCAGTCATGAGTCATGACTACAGGGCTTTATGTGGTTATGGGCCATATTAGCTCTAATAATTAAGTCACCCGTTACTCATTTGTTTTGGTGACTTATTTTCAACAAATAATAAACAGGACCCTTCTTTCTTTGGAGTTTCGCCCAGATAGTAGTTATGCCTAAACCCTAATCTTTAACCTTTCAAACACTATGCCTATACCCTAACCTTAACCTCACAAAAACTATGCCTAAACCCAACCTCAAAACTATACACCCACTGGGAAAGAGAGAGTCTGGTAAATAAACCCATCTTTTGAGGTTTATAAACCTCTGTTTAGTATTTACTTGTGTGCATATTTGACTGCATGTCATTAAACCAACAACAACATCAAAGATATCATTCACATGTTCCCTGCCATGCAGATGTCCTAGAATAAAACCAAATCTGGCAGAAACTCCATGGACACTCCTGCCAGTCAGAGCTGTCAAATCCGATCACATGTCTCCCTCATTCATGTGTGATCCATATGAGATCCACTTTGCCATTTTGGCTGATTGAGGCTCCATATGCAAAGCAGCCATATTGGAAAGAAATTGTGCCTCTTTCTTTCTTCCTTCACAGGTGTTACCAATGATACTAATGGAGGCGCTGTTCCATTCTAGGGTGCTTACGGTTGTGCAACTCTAAGAGTGTACAAATTTAACCAAACACACCCGTTCCATTTGTACACTCTCAGAGTTATGGGGGTCCATAATTTTCCAATAAAATAAATTGTTTGAGAACCTACAATAAATGGAACAGAGCCTGGGACTGCTTTTTCCGACTACATCTTCAAAAAATGTCAGGCCCCCTTTTTGAGGCAGCGGTGGCCGAACGGTTTGCGGAGCGGTCTTGTTATCGGAAGGTCGCCAGTTCGAATCCCCGGACCGACACGTTAAAATTACCACCGCTGAAGTGCCCTTGAGCAAGGCATTGAACCCCTACCATGAAATGTTCTATGAGCAGGGTCTGGCTGTAAACAAGCATCTCGAGCTTAGTCCATTCACCCTGGGTAAACAAAGAACTTTGCTTTGCTTTGCTTAGCTGAGAGAGAGATGAAGCTGGGAGCCCCTACTACATTTTGTATACAATTGTGGTACCTATTCAACTTTTTCATAGATTTCATATACTTGTTTGAGGTCAGTGTTTTTTAGTTTTTTTTGTTTTGTTTGCATGAAATATTGATTTGATCCATTTTTACATTCTCTGAGTCAAACTAGAAAAAGTGCTTGCAGAGAACATGTGTATCATTTGTGTGACACTTCACGCAGATGTGAACATTGCAGGTCAAAGGTTTTTCCATGGTCTCTAGGGAGTGCACATACAAAGTTTTTTTGGGTGGTGGGGCTATGAGACCAGATCCATTATACTATGCTACTAGTTCAACCTGCAGCAATAGCATCATATTCCAGATATCAAAGTACAGCAATGACACTAGGCCTATACTTTGTTATAGCAAGTGCTCCACAACAACAGAAGTGCGTGCCCACAACAAACATTCCACTGCTCCAGTGAACATTGTTTGCAATTTACAATTTATAATTTAGCATGACAACACATCCCATACATAAAAAGTAGTTTTCATGAAACATGCGTAAGCTAAGAACGTAACAGTGGAATCTCTATATAATTAAACTATACTATACTATACTATACTATACTATACTATACTATACACGTACATATATACTATATTATAGTGCTATACAATGCAATACAATGCAATTCTAGTGCTGTCTACATCACATGCTATAAGTCTGTATAAAATGCTATCTAAGTCTACAAAAAGTGCTATCTAAGGCGCTAGGGTAAGTGCTATGGGCCATGATGGAGTCTGAAAAGGTGGGTTTTCATACGGCGGAAGATTGGGAGTGAGGCTGCAGTTCTGATTGTAATGGGAAGTGCATTCTATAGTTTTGGAGCCAGAAGGGAGAAGAGTTTGGGACGTGTGTGGTGGCGTTGTCCCAGCGTTTTAGTGAGGGTACTTCCAGCTACCCTGCGTTGGCTGATCTGAGAGCGCGGGAGGGTTTGTAGGGTTCGATCATACTTGCATATTTCTGTGCAGGCAGCGACCGGGAGCCATGGAGGGAGCGGAGAAGGGGGGAGACGTGAGAATTTTGGCTGGATGAAGACCAAGTGAGCTGCGGCATCTCTCTCTCTCTCTCCACTCACTTTTCCCAACACAATGAGAGCTCGAGCCACTTTCAATGTGATTAAACCAGTTTCTTAACTTTGTGAGTTGTGAGATAAATTAAGCATCCACAACAATTTTCTGTGGGTCCAAGTGTTGTCCCTGTCGGCTGTCTGCCCCAAGCAAGAATTTCAAACCCACGAAACGTAATTTGTCGTCTTTCCTTTTGTTATATCCATAATGTATGATTAAACGGATTATAAAGTAAATAATAAACGTAATTAATTTAAAATACATCCACCTGCCAATCCTTCACATCATAAATAGGCTGATCAGGTGCTGTGATTGGTCAAAAGCCAGTGACCTCACTGCCTGAGGCGGGCCTTAGGGCTGAGCAGAGCCCTCTATTCAATATTTTTTGAGTGGTGTAAACCACTCCTACAACTGGCTTTTGTGTGCAGAAAAAATGAGCATGGTTGCTATGTTCAAAATAATTTCTGACGTAATTAAATCACACCCGGGTGAACTGGATGACCGTAGCAACCATGCAAATTTTTTCTGCACAAAAAAAGCCAGTTGTGAAATCACATCCGGGTGTGATTTCATTACGTCATATCAGAGCTGATCAGGCTATATAATACCTTACCTTATATAATACCTCACATCGGACAAAAACTCCAGCTGAATCAACTTCATGGTCACAAATCATCACATCAGAAGACGACCCTACCTAGCCAAAGATCTTTAAAGTGGTCACTCAGTTCACCCGGGTGTGATTTCATTACGTCAGACATTACGTCAGACCACAGCTGATCATGCTATATAAAACCTTACACCACTCAGTTCACACGGGTGTGATTTTTTATATTACTCATTCAGATTTGATCCAATAGAGTCTATTGGATCAAATATGAAAGTAATATAAAAAATGTCGTCCTCCTGGTGGCTCTATAAAAAGGCAGATGTGAAAATTGCAGATGAAAACGTTTTTCCATGGCCTCTAGGGAGTGGGAGTCTTTCGTTTTTCCATGGCCTCTAGGGAGTGCACATACACAGTTTTACACAGATCGGTGCAGTTATAGTGGCCCATGAAGCCCATGTGAAAGGTTTGGAGCAGAGCATCCAGGGAGTGTGTGTGCACAGTTTGGCTGCCATCAAGCCAACGGTGTCGGAGATTTGCTGTCCACAGACAGAATGACAGACACGCACACGGACGGAAAGATTGCAAAAGAGTCTCTGACCTTGCCATTCGACCCATGGCGGAGACGACAGTGGAGATTTGGAGTCCCAGAGATCAAAAAGATAACAAATAGGGGTACGTGCACACGCACGCACGCGCGCACAGTCGCACACACACACACAAGCATGCTTTGCACACGATTTGGCACATAAAGTAGTTGGTTTGTCTTCCAGTATACTGTAGGTTCTGCTCCCATTGCAACAGCATGTTTTGGGGTTCACCGTTAGTTAAGTGCTATATTGCTCAACAGCACTGGCTGTAATGATGCACCAGCAACCACATACACAGATACAGCGACAGTGGCCAGCAGATACTGTAGTAGGATGACTGACAGACAGACAGACAGACAGACAGACAGACAGACAGACAGACAGACAGACAGACAGACAGACAGACAGACATATACAGAAGGGATATTCATTTTATGCAGCGCAAAGATGTCCCGTTTAACCGTGGATAGACGAGTACATTAATCAATTGCTTAAGGAAACACATACAAAACACTGTAGTGTACTGTGTACAGAATATTCAGTCCGTCTGTGCATAAACATGGAGTGTTGTCACTGCTGTCACTGTGTGGGGAGGGAGTGGGAACTTTCTTCATGTCGATAAACTTGGAACACATTGATGAAGTTCCCTGCTGCGTTTCCAATTGCTGCGGTTGACAGCGCAGTGTGAAGGCAAACCGCAGCAAATTAAATATGCAAGAATCCCAACTTCTTGAGTCTACCGAAGTATTGGGTGTGAATGCGACCTTTGACATCTCGTCTGTGGCCAATTGAGAGGTGGGAGAACTGACAGTAAAGTCCGTCTCCTACCCTCTCCCCTCCCTAAACCTATGTCCGTCCACCATAAATAGTTATACCGCTGCATGGCGACCAGAGCAAGACACCTGGGAGGGGGGGGGGGGGGGGGAGATGAACTGCCGGAGATAGGGGCCCGGATTTCCGTCAAAACCACCTCGCAAATTGGTCTCCAGTGACAGACTCTAATTGGGTTGACAGTCCACCCAGTGAACCAGGGGTCGGACAGATGCTCGCGGTGCTGAGGAAGCGGGGCCCAGGACTCTCCGCTGCCATCTGGAAAAGTGGAGCCAGGATTCCAATGCCTGACGATAAGGTGAGGAAAAGTGCTTTCCCCTCTGGGTCAGCGTGCATGGCCGAGCGGTGATTTGTGTCATGGCAAAATAGGCACTTATACCGGGGGGAAGGCCGGCCGCTTTCTTTTCCAAGTGGCTGTCTTGAGATTCCTGGCTTTCCTTCCTTTCGTATAGCGTGTCCGTCTGCTTGTCTAGCTGTTTATCCCAGTGTGTCTCTCAACTCTCTCTTGGAGGTGTCGTTGCGCTTTTCCACGGGCCTGCCCCTTTGTCCTCTCACTGAGCCAGTGAGAGGATTTTTTCAAATCCTTAACTGACATTGCCGCAAACTCTTTGCACCCTGCGTCCAGCTTTCCCCTAATAGGAGAACACACTCACTTGAACCACCCTGTTGGCCTCTGGTGTTTACCTCCAGTCGGACAATTATGTAAGGGCACATTCTAAGGTTCTGAAATCTCCCCTCGTAAAGTCACATCTCATTTTCGAGAGGTTCTAAGTGAACGCTGACTTTAACGAGGGACACTTATTAAAGTCAACTTTAGCATTGTACTTGGCAGCGAGATTATTCTGCTTCCCTTGGTGTGATTCATGAACCCCGTTCCAAAGTCATGTAATCGCGGTAGACCGCGAGCCCAAAATCTTCCAAATGTGACGGATGTGTGTGACAACAATGATTTAGCATGACGTGGCATCGTATTGGAAACGCCCTCGCGGGGTGGGAAATGTCAGTGTTTTTATTACGTGTGTTTTGTGTGTGTTTTGTGTGTGTTTTGTGTGTGCGTGTGTGCGTGCGTGCGTGCGTGCGTGCGTGCACGGGCGGAATGAACTCCTGTCGTCACTGGGACTTAGTGGTGGGTGCAAGTGATATGGTTCGGTTTCAGCTAGCGTCATCACCCCCCGTTTAACCCATTTCGTGTATTTTGATACTTTAGCACATTTAGAACGGCAGGCTGTGTTCATTACAGTCCATGCAGACTTCCCATGACCAATCGCAGTGGGCGTGACATGCTGTTAAGTGAATTAAGCTGGCTTAATTGACTCACCCTACTGTACAGTAAGAACTCCAACGCATGCGAGAAGATGCAGACTCATTCCTGGCTTCCCGTACGAGTTGCTCAGTAAAAAACAAACCTATGTTGTTTAGCATCTCATTATTGTCTCGTTTAGCATCGTTGCTGTTGGCAGAAACCTCTTATCTCCATATTTAAATACATCTTTTTTTGTAAATCAACGTCCTACTTAATAAAACTAATAATATATTTTTGTATTAGTATAGCACCTTTCATGAAATGCAACTTAAAGTGCTTTACAGAGCAATAAAGGGGAAAAAAAGAAAAGCAAAGGCATAAAACAACATTAAAATAATAGCAATGAATAAGTGAGGACATGAATAACAAAAGAGTGAAGAAGTAGGTCTTGAGCTGTGCATCTATAGTGGGAGTTTGTTCCACGCCGTCGGCCCATAGAAGCATAGGTGGACCCTATTGTTAGCAAGTGTAATGCTTTATGGTGTCGTCCACAGTTAACAGTTTTTGTATTGAGTTGTGCTTGAAATGTACAGTAATTCTGAAAACTGTTTATAAATACTTCAATCAATCAATCAAAAAAGCTGCTGCAACTTTTTTAGTTGCCATTATTTTAGGCACATCGAGCAGGCCAGTAGTGGAGGACTTGAGGGGGCAGTTTGAGACATATCTAGGCAGGCAGTCATGTACTGTAGGTAGGTGCGAGACCATTGAGAGCTTTATAAAAACAAGTACTATAATTTTAAAATCAATCCTAAAACCAACCGGGAGCCAATGTAGTGAAGCTAAAACTATATGTTCTCTCATCTTAGTTTTAGTTAAAATTCTGGCTGCCTTGATCATACTACAGTGTCACACAAAGCATCAGGATTCGCAGATCTATATCATTTTATATCAGTAAGACAGCGTACGTCTCCCTCGGACGTTCCAAATCTCGTACCCAGCTGTGGTGTCCCCCAGGGATCTGTCCTCGACCCCACTCTGTTCACCCTGTACCTGCTACCCCTTGGCTGTGTCAGGCATGGAATATTGTTCCGCTGCTATGCGGATGACACACAACTGTACATAAAAAACACAATCCCCTCTGTCACTCCGTCGTCATCATCCTCATCATCAGGCCTGCACATAAGTGGTGCGCCAGTGCGCATGCGTCGTCAAAATGCTTGCTGCATCCAAGGCGCTTTTGCGTACCAATTAAAATAATCCTGACACAACATTCCAGTGAATTACAGTCAGGCACCCTGGAAGAAGCAAGCCCCATTATGATTGTGTCACGTACTAAAAAAATTTCTATCTAGATATACTTCATGACAGGTCGTTCTTATTTTGAAGAAGTTAGAGGAGGTTTGTTTTGGCGATGACAGTTGTTGAAAGGGAAAGTTGTTGCCGTTAGGAGCACTAGTCTAACCAAATGAACAAGCTTTTAGCCAAAGTTCATATATTGAGGATATGAAATCCATCCATGCATCTGTCACTTAAACATGGAACCTTCGCAGCTTTAGGTGAGTAATTAATTGTATCTGTTTTAAATGTTTTGTTTCCATTTCTTAGATGTTTTTAGTGGTGTGATATTTCTCATTTATATTTCATGCATTAGTCTACTGTATCACTTTGAGAATCCCACAAATGTAAAGTGCATTATAAATAAAATCCATTATTATTATTCTTTATTATTATTACTATTATGATTAGTAGTAGTAGTAGTAGTAGTAGTAGTAGTATCTACAAGCTCTGCTTTCAACATTTGATTTATTTGAACAGTTTTGCACTTTCCACCCAAGAGACGAATTCTGTTTTGTTTTTGCTTTTATTAATCTACTCTTAAGACCGCTAACATTAGGATGTTGTCTAATACGGTATGTCTGCGTTTGTCTCCCTTCACATTACTTGGTACAAGACAGACTGTGTCGTGTGGGTTGTTTTAGCATTCGTTGGAGCCAGATGGGTGGGTGCATGTTTGCCACAGCACAATACACTGAGCGCCAGAAGGTTTAGACAATCGCAGGAAAGTACTTAAAACTCAATTTAGTGTACTTCCCTGTGATTGACGACTTACAAAACTCTATCTGAATTGTGGTAAACCCACATGTACTGTATGTTACTCAGAACAGGACATAACAAACACTGGTGCATTATTCGCAACAACCCTTGTTTTCCTAGATTTGCATGATTGGGGGGGTGGGGGGGGGGGGGGTGGATGTGTGTAGGCCCTCTGTACATAACCAACCTTGATGCTTAAAATAAGTGCCTTGAGATGAAGCATGATGTAATACCACTATTTAATGTCTAATGACAAGGAGAGGAGGTTGTGTGTGTGTGTGTGTGTGTGTGTGTGTGTGTGTGTGTGTGTGTGTGTGTGTGTGTGTGTGTGGGGAGGGGGGTTGAAGGGATAGACAGAAAAAAGGGGGGGGGGGGGATCTTTTAGAAACAACATGTACTGTACCACTCGTTTTGGCCTGACACATTGGTACTTAAGAGCTTTTTTCAGGTTTCGAAATATGCGTTAAGAGTCCAATATCCCCCTATTCAGAGTGCTATAGTCGGACGAAGCCTCAGCCTGTCGCGGTTGTCTTCAGCTGTTTCGGGGCCATAATGTGAGAAGCCCTGGGCTCCTATCAGCGTCTCTTTGTCCTGTCCCCACAGAGAGAGAGGGCCATGTTGATGACTTATTTTGGGAACCAGAAGCACTAGGCCTCTCAGCACTCAGGACAAGATGGCGAGTGACGGGGCCAGGCTGACTGGAGCTTAAGTGTGTGAAAACTGTGGGCCCGATAACAGGTTTTGGGACCGCGTCCATAGAATGACGATGTTGATGTTTTTTATTAGGGTTTTTTTCCCTCTCTCTTTTTTTTTAATGCAGTTTGCTCGCGCTTTTGTATGTTTGGTTTTGCTATGTTCTTTTTTCCTAGCTGCTTTTTTGAGGAACGTTTGTTCATGTGTTCAGCAGTACTTTCTTTCTTTCTGATAAGCTGCTGGTAGGACGTGATTCTCTCAGTCACTACAGCGTCACACAAAAACATCAAAAGTAGCAGATCCACATCTCGAAACGCAGCGTGAAGCAACATGTTGGATGTTTTGAGATCTGGTAGTGGTTTTGCAGTTTTTGAATTTGAATCGTGAAAAGTACAGTAACAGTTTTGAACATATGAGGTTTCCACCCGACAGAGACAAAAGGTAAACGTACTTATCATGCAGAATGCCCATTTCAGAACTACAATAGATCAGGCTATTGAACTATAATTATTAAACCACTTAAGCCCTGTTTTATAGGCTGAAGAATGAAGATTTGTTCTTTATTCTTCTACTTACCTCAAATGTAATCTCAAAATTGTACTTGAGCACAGTACCTGAGTAAATGCACTTAGTTACTTCACGCAGTGGTGTAAAGTAACTAAGTACATTTACTTAAGTACTGTAATTTGGTACTTAAGTACAATTTGAGGTATTTGTACTTTACTTGAGTATTTCCAATTTCCAATACTTTTACTTCTACTCCGCTACATCTCAGAGGCAAATGTTGTACTTTTACTCCACTACATTTATTTGAAAACTTAGATTATTAGCAAGAAAAACATACATTAACGACTTCAGCCCAATATGCATTTCGTCCATTTGAGAATATCTGATCTACAAGCTCACAATGCATTGCGATGCGACACATTGAGAGCTTAATGTAGACCAGCTATTTTTGAAATAAAAGTTGAAATGGGACATTCTGCACAGTGAGTACTTACTACAACCTTACTTTTAGTAGGCCTACTTTAAGTACATTTTGATGCCGATACTTTTGTACTTTTACGTGAGTACATTTTGTATGCGATACTTCTACTTGTAACGGAGTATCTCTACATTGCAGTATTGATACCTTTACTTAATCCATTTTGGGCGGGAACCCTTTTTGGT
Source organism: Electrona antarctica (assembly GCF_951216825.1). Lineage (NCBI taxonomy): Eukaryota > Metazoa > Chordata > Actinopteri > Myctophiformes > Myctophidae > Electrona > Electrona antarctica. The sequence continues at coordinate 37,132,875 of NC_136794.1, read as the reverse complement.
GTTAGCATTACGTTATGCTTTAGCTATTGAAAAATAGCAGATCTACAAGCTCATAGCGCGCCACCGAGTGGCGCGCTACGAGCTTGTAGGTCTGCTATTTTTGAAAAATCGAAGAACCACTGACATAGAAACATACTGTAGCTTTTTCAGAAAACTGTCAGGATGTAGAAGACATTTTTAGAATCTGATCTCAGTACAGGTCAAAAAAAGTAAAACATTTGAGTATAGGCTACTTTTTTCCCACCATGCAGTGACCTTACACTACAGCGCTGGTGTCAAGGCTGCTGCTGCTGTCCGTTCCGTATCGTTGCCTCTCATGGTCGTCACTCTTGATTGGATGTGATGTGATATATTGGCACAGAGAAGTGTTTGTTGGAGATTATTTGCACGGTGAAAGTTGTGAAATTGTAAGGCAGTGCCAGCTTTTGTAAACTTACAAAAGGTCAGTGAAAGTGGCAACGAAATTAAAGAGGTGCACTGCGTGCGTGCATGATGTGACAGAGAGAGAGAGAGAGGGAGAAAGAGAGAGGAAGTGGTAGGAAATGAGAGACAGAAAGAAGAGAGGTGTGTTTATATCACACGTGTACATAATAGAAACATTCATTATTTTCCCATTAATTTCCGGGGCTCACGTTTTATTTTCAACAATACCATGGCCTTGATTTACTACGGAGGCATGTCCAAACCACTGCTGAGTAGTTTTTCACTTGTCAACCATTCTCATGGAAAAGCTTTCATGAGCAAAAGCAGAATTGGGGGAGAAGGAAGAAAAAGAAGAAAAAAAAGAACATTATAATGACTATAATTTTTTAATTGCATGCAAAAAACATCCATTACAGTTCCTGTTCTAAGCACTGATCCAAAGCAAATAGCTACTGACGCAAGAAGCATGTACCTCCCTCTCACTCATCCATCCAGAAGAACAGCTAACATCTCTAACTACTATAGCACACATGACCGTGATGACACATCTCTCCATTCCAAGTCCAACTTTTCTTCTTTTTTTTTCATTTGATTACGCAGCCTGTGGCTTTTGGAAAATAAATAAATAAATTGATCGGCTATGCTCTGCAAAGACTTTTGGTTGCTGTACGGAGGGAAAGAGCAGACTAAGTACAGAGCCAAAGGTCAAGTTCACCAAGTATCAAGTGGTTAAATGACCACTTCACCACTTTTCAACCCATCTTCATATAATTGGTCCTCACTAATAATCATGATAAAATGGCACCATTTTTTTCTACTCAGTCTGCTTCTCATAGGAGGACTGTGGGCAGTTCAGAAACCCGTCCACCAGTGACATCATCGTTAGGCAGATTTTTTTTTAAACAATATTTTTTTACAAAAATGTTTAGATTTGTATTATCGTGAGAACGATGGCTTCCATTTTCGCATTGCAACTTTTCAGAACTAGAAAGCCTGCAGTTTCTAATAGCTTGGATTCCCCATCGATGATGTCACTGGTGGACAGGTTTCTGAACTACCCACTGTCCTCCTATGAGACACAGACTGAGTAGAAAAAAATGGTAGCCATTTTATCATGATTATTAGTGAGGACTAGTATATGAAGATAGGTTGAAAAGTGGTGAAGTGGTCCTTTAAATGTCTGACACATTAACATTAATCCAACATAATTTGGATTTACCATCTAATGGTTCCATTTGTATGCTCTGAGTTACAGACACGCCATTTGGTTCCTAACTATCAATCTTCTGGCCGCATGGGGAACCCCATCCAAGAACCTCATTTGAACCCAGTTTCCTGTGCAAGTGCTGAAATGTTTACCATTGAGCTAATAGAGCATGCCTGCTTGCTTATAGGCGATACATCAAATTTTGACCATCAGGTCAAAATGTGTGTCAGATCCTGTGTCTAGGTGAGACATGACCTTTGACACGATCTAAATGTCTCAACAGAAGAGCAGGGGGACAGAATACAACCACCCCAATTGTTAGGCTATAATAAAAGTTATATTGTATTAACATGCTCTACCATTCAGATTGGACACAGTTACATTTCATTCATTCGTTAAAATACAGTTACATAGTGCTGCTTCATTATTTTTTGTTATTATTTTTTAACACTGGCTTAGCGGTCCAGGCACCTTGGCTGGTAAATCCAGCATGACAGTAGCCTGGATCCAGCCCAAAGACCCCGCCCACTCTCTGAGTGGACTGAGTCTCTTGGTCTGGTGTTGCACTGTGAACCTATAATTTCTTCGGTACAAAAATGTATTATCCAATGAGAATCGGTGGTGGGGGTGGGTCTAACAAACAACCAATCAGTGCCGAGTCCCGTTTTCAGCATCATCACGCAGCGCAACACACAGAGGAAGGAGGGAAAAACAACACCAATGGCTACTGAGGGAAATTCTAATCCCCTCCCCCTTGAAATCGCTCAGACAGGAGACAATGTCAGACTGAAGCTTCAAGAAAGCTACAGTCTGATAATCAGGCTAGCATGACAGTGTGTTGCGGGTTTGACGAGTCCCGATTCTGACAAACTTTGCTGCGTGTATTCCCCCCATCTCTGTCCCCGTTTCCTGTCAAGCTACTGTATATCTATCAATAAAAGGCAAAAAAAGACCCAAAATATCTTAAAAAAAATCTTCCACCACCGAGAGACAGGTTTTGGACAGGTTTTGGATTAAAAAAAAAAGAATAGAAAAACAATCCCAGCTGCTCCCATGAAGCTTACGAGGGCCCAGGTGTTCAGGCAAGATTTGAAACCCATGTTCAGTAGCGTTAGCGGCTCCAGAATCCCCCGACTGCATATCTTTACCCAGACTCACGGTTCCATTATCTTTTCTGGCGCGCGTACACAAAGTACTCGTTAAAGAGTAATATCGAGTGAACTGGTTGCCGAGATCGTGCTCTGGCGAGGCACGCACCGCACGAAGGTTTGCATAATGCTCCTTGTGTATGAGCGAGAGAGAATGAGTTTGTTTGTTTAACAGGGATAATGCATAGTAATCAACACGTCATTATTGAAATCCATGTCAATGGACCAGAAGCAAATTTTCATGTAGTCCCTGAGCAAGCTTTAAGAAGGTCGCAGTTCTTCTTGAGAGTGGTCGGGAACAGGTTGTCCTTGAAATTAAAACGTTTGAGCACATCCCTGCATTTGACAACATCAGCGTGACCTTACAAAACCCCTTAGTCTCCGGTGTACTTCCAGTGAGCATCGAATACACCCTAACAGGCCCTCTAGTTTTAGTTATCTATTCGGTTTTACACTTTGGTAAATGTGTTCATTGTTCGCCGAGTGTTGGTCATGGACATCGCGTTTCATAAAGGTATAATGCGCTCACAAAGGCCTCACTGTGAGCAAGAAGAAGAAGAAGAAGAAGAAGGAAGAAGAAGAAGAAGAAGAAGAAGAAGAAGACAAATGAGCGCATTCTTCCTGTTTCCCCCTCCGATACGTTGTGTGTTGTGTCACCGCGTTTGACCTGTGATTTCCAATGGAGACCAACTTAATTATTATTATTATGTTTTTAATAAACAGAGGTGCAGTATTGACTCCTGGCCTAGTGCATGTGTCTGAGTGTGCTTACTGTACATACTGTACTGTGCATTCATGCTGTGTGTGTGGGTGCGTGTGTGTGTGTGTGTGCGTTACAGGAGGGGGGGTCTGGGGGAATTAGGGTAATGAGAAAAGTTCACGCAAAGTCCAACCGCCCCGATTCCATCTTTCGCTCTGCAACACAAAGGCACGCCGAGTTCACATGCAGTTGCAATCGGGGAGGAAAGGCGAGGTAACAGGTTCAAAAGTTCAAGTCTCCCCCCTTTAGACTCACTTCGCATGCCACCACCATTCGGCACACCCTGATGATACTATGGAACATGTTGGGGGGTGGGGGGGGGGACTGGGCTATGCTTAGTTACACACGGGGTGTCGCACCCTTGAAAATAGCCGATCTCACTTTCTCTCTCGGACTGCAGAAGGAGAAGTTTATACAGTTTTGGTCTAATTGGGTGATATATGATATACAACAACAAGAGAGAGAGAGAGAGAGAGATGGAGCGGGGGTTAAAAATAAAAAAAGGCCCCTGTCCTTTCCGCGTCCTTCTCCTTGATGAATTTGTTAAAACAGATCAGCGCTGTCTCCGCTTGAGGACAGGCCGTGGCCTGGCCCCCTTTTCAGGGCCGGCACTTAATCCGAGGATGGTTGTTATCGTCACATGAGATACCGTGAAATCAATTCCCTCACCTGTGACCCCTTGAAACGCTGTGGGTGCATTCAAGTGTCACGTCAGGGAAATGAGCAGAATAAAACGTACCGCGCTCCCTGCTCACACAGCGGGCCAATGAGAGGAGGGGGATTGCGACAGATAGGCCGAGACTAATTCACATTCTCAATAACCCTCTACATACGCACACACACACACACACGCACCCCACACACACACACACACACACACACACACACACACACACACACACACACACACACACACACACACACACACACACACACACACACACACACACACACACACACACACACACACACACACACACACACACACACACACACACACACACACACACACACACACACTTCTAGTGGTTTCTAGGCCAACGTTGACTTGATAAAAAGCTCTCAAGCATGCAGAACCTGGGAGACCTGCAACATGGCTTTACTCCCCTTCAGCATGAGGTTGTCAAAGTGGGGGTCCCGTGACCCCCAGCTGGGGGTCTTTGAGGGGGTTCCAGGGGGTCCCAAGCTAAATGAGTTTATATAGCTGCGAAATCAGTTCAACCCCTTTAACACTATATTGTCACTGTCGGGCAGAAACCTCTTATCTCCATATTTTTAGTTTTTGTGGGTTTTTTTTCCCCGTAACGCCCTACTTTATCATAGGCCTACCATGCACAGAAAAGTATCAAAAGTAGCACATCTACAAGCTTGAAACGTGTCACTTCGCTCGCCGAGCACTTGACTCACAGGTGCTTTTCCGAAAACGTGCAAAGGGGAAAACAGGTTTTTTTTTTTTAGGTCAGTTTAATTTGAAAACACTTAAAGCAAGTATCAAGCGTAAATGTGTCAAGGGTACATTTGTGCCCCCATCAATCAAAAGTACACGTGGAAAAATGTGTTTTAATGTGCATGTGTTTACGTCTACATCTGTGTGCGTGCGTGCGTGCTGGTGTGCGTGCTTGCGTGCGTGCGTGAACCACATATCGTCTCTGTCGGGTGGAAACCTCATATGACCAAAACTGTCATGTCAAAACTGTGTGATGCTGTATATGTGATCAAGTTCATTTATGAGTAAGTTAAAACATGGAGATATAAGGTTTATGTCCGGACAACGACGAAAGATGGATAGAGAGAGAGAGAGAGAGAGAGAGAGAGAGATCGGCCTGGGGTTTGCATTAGTGCACGGCTGCACGCACATCTTTTTGCACGAAAGGCTGTTGCCACGTTGGTGGGGTTGGTGCGGTGCAAGCGGGCTGGGATCCCTGGCTGGCCACGGGCCAGCATGTGTCCTCTCCTCCTTCTCCATGCCTGCTCTGGCTCCCTGCCCACCCATTCACTTCACATTATCTCCAAAGTCAATTGCACTCGGGAGGAGGAGAAGTAGTCCAGGACCGCTTGGCATAAACTAAAAAAAAGAAGTAAAAGCAAGGAGAAAAAATGTGCATAGAGGCTTTATCCTGACAAATCCTCCTCCACGCACAGGCACCTTCGACTGAGTTGTGCAAAATACTTTTTCACCACAATCCTGGTATGAAAGTATAGTGTTTAGATCGAAATCAGAATCAGCCATCAGTTTTTCAAGTAAAAAAAAGTGGGTGAAATTATTGTTTGTGTGTAGTTCCCATCGTGTCTTTTGGCAAAATAACAAAAAAGGGAAGAGGGGCTCAAACAAGAATGTTTGAGAGCTTTTACCACAAATTGTACAGTTGAAGGTGGGTCCTAGATATTTACAAGCTTTTGCTACAAAACTGTACAACTAAACCGTTTTTTTGCTTTCATCACAACGTTGTTTTTCCCTATCGTGTGCTGTGTACAACAGTTGTACATCATGTGTACAACTGTGTACAACTAAAGGTCCAGAAAAAACATTTACACATTATGTACATATAGTACATGAGATAATATATAATTTTAAGCATAGCAGCCGATGTGTACTGTGCATACTAGACCATTAGTCAAGGTGCTAGGACGTGGATTAAGGTACAAAGAGTCAGTGTGTCAGTGTGTATCAGCCACACAATCTGCATATAGAAAGACTGATAGTGGTATATTCTGCGACAATGGTGTAATCCGCGAGTGGTTTGTGAGGCGGCCAGGTAGAGCAAAGAAGAAGAGAAAGTCAAGTACCTTTTCCCTGTATAGTCCACAGGTGGTTCAGTAAGAGCAACAGGTCTAAGGCCAGCCAAGTACCTTTTCCCTGTATAGTCCACGGGTGGTTCAGTAAGAGCAACAGGTCTAAGGCCAGCCAAGTACCTTTTCCCTGTATAGTCCACGGGTGGTTCAGTAAGAGCAACAGGTCTAAGGCCAGCCAAGTACCTTTTCCCTGTATAGTCCACGGGTGGTTCAGTAAGAGCAACAGGTCTAAGGCCAGCCAAGTACCTTTTCCCTGTATAGTCCACGGGTGGTTCAGTAAGAGCAACAGGTCTAAGGCCAGCCAAGTACCTTTTCCCTGTATAGTCCACGGGTGGTTCAGTAAGAGCAACAGGTCTAAGGCCAGCCAAGTACCTTTTCCCTGTATAGTCCACGGGTGGATCAGTAAGAGCAACAGGTCTAAGGCCAGCCAAGTACCTTTTCCCTGTATAGTCCACGGGTGGTTCAGTAAGAGCAACAGGTCTAAGGCCAGCCTAACGTCACTGCCTGGTGTTGCTGCTCTTGATACTGCGGTAGATAGGACACTTTATCAATTATCACGCATACACATTGGCTATACAGAAATATCAGATAGCAGATCTACACGGCAAAATACATATAATCTTGTGGGTCCATAGATAGATAGATAGATAGATATTTTACCGTGGACCCCCATCTGAAAATGCAGGCAGCGACAAAATGCAAAATGGTTTCATACAATAGGCTACAGTACGTTTAGTGGAGGTCTCTATTTCATCTCTCTCTCTCTCTCTCTCTCTCTCTCTCTCTCTCTCTCTCTCTCTCTCTCTCTCTCTCTCTCTCTCTCTCTCTCTCTCTCTCTCTCTCTCTCTCTCTCTCTCTCTCTCTCTCTCTCTCTCTCTCTCTCTCTCTCTCTCTCTCTCTCTCTCTCTCTCTCTCTCTGCTAAGGCTACTAAAATTACCACTTTGACTCTGAGTTATAGTGAAATAAAAGTATAAAGTATTGAAAAACAGACCTACTCAAATATCACCTCTCAATGTCCAAAACTGTTACTTTTCAGGATCCAAAAGTATCAGATCGACAAGCTAAAACGCGAGCTCTAGATCTTGCAGGGCTTGCAGTAGAGCATTAATTTACGGAAAACGAGGAGGAAAAAAAAGTTAAAATAATGGAGATAAGAGGTTTCTGCCCAACAGCGGCGATATGGGGAAAAGTAGTTAGTTACTTTCCACCACTGGCTAAGATCAGGTTAAGAATGATTCTTACTGCATAGATCAAACCCTGGTTGGCATCATGGTCGACAGTTAATGTCACTCACCATCTGACACTGGCGTCATCTTTTAAACACTTTAGCAGTATAGTGACATTATGCTACGCTATTACTGGAAATACTTTCCATTGAATAATTCAAACTTAAAAGTCTAGCTGGTATCAAGCTTTTGTAAAGTGTAGGAGAAATGAGACCCAATACAATACACCATTGGTTTTGAAAGGTTTTCATATAAAAATTGATATATTTGACCGTGGACCCTCATCAGAAATTATTTTGTGCCAGGGACCCCCAGAAGAGAATATTTATGTTAAAAAATATATCTGACCTGGGGGAAGATTTGTGGAGGATTTGTGGAGGTTTCCTATGCATGTGCACGTATTTGTTTAATTCAATTAAAAGTAGTCCACAGGATTCACTAGGGCCAAGCTGAGCAGAATGTTTTCTGATACAAGAGACACCTGTATCAGATGTCATCATTCCCCTGCACACTGCCCAAAGTTTTTTTTTCCATTTTGGGCAGCCCTGCATGAAAGACCACACGCAGCCCCTCAAATAAACCACTTCTTTAAGTTTCTCCTAATTTTCCTGATAGGCCCTCGTTGAGTTATTAGGAATATGTATAAGGAGTAGCCGGAGTAATAAGGGTACCCATTCCTGTTAGAATCAGGGTTAAACAGGGAAGTAATAATTATTAGTTCTCCCATAAGATTTGGCCCGGGGGTGGTGGAAGAGATTTAACCGTAACTAGTCTGCAACTCTGAGAATGTAAAATGTATTTTGTACACTCTCAGAGTTGCAGACCCGGCGCGAGGGGCCAATTGGAACCCCTTCAAAGAACCATGAGGGTACCTGGACCACTGTGAGTCCCACTGGTGTAGCAGTGTGTTTCCGGTGAGGCAACATGCACAAGAATAGAGAGTTTGACCAGAATGGAACAGAGCCTTCATTATTATAATTGGTAAGACCCTAAGCGGCCCAATTTCTTTCCAATCATGCTCTGCATGAAGCCTATAAAAAATTGCATAATGAATACAAAACAATTGTTATACACTTTTTAATGAATGTGGGCCTCAGATTGATATAGGATGATTTAGTTTTCATTACTAAAGTGTCAAATACTCTCAATCAGACATTGGTTCTGAAGGAAGAGAAGCTCAGAGCACGCGCTATGAGCTTGTAGATCTGCATTTCTTTCTTTCTTTTTTTTTACGGAACAACTTTTCTTCTAGGGGTCCCTTGGCAAAGAAAAAGAAAAGAAAAAGAGAAAAGAGCAGCCAAATCCTTTTGGGGGATCCTTGGCTTGAACAAGTTTGAGAACCGCTGCAATAAGATAGGCCTACTTTAGAAAGGTCGGCAGCAACAGCAATGTAAACTGTTTATAAATGTTTATTGTTGGGACTCGTTTCAGATTGTGGAGGAAAAACACGTTATTAATAACTACCCCATATTGTTTTGTTGACAGCAAAGAGCCCTGAGAAAAGAACACTATTTTAAGTGCTCTGGTATGCGGTCAGTCGGGCCAATTGGATTTGAATGTATCATATGCTGAAGTGGAGCAGCTGCAAAATTACAGTAGCGTGCTCTCACCACAACCGACTGGAGCTGTGCAATTAATCAGAGGTTAACCCCCACAACCCCACGAAGCTGGTGTGCAATCTCTAATTTACGTACCTTCTCTTTCCTCGCACACACAGGGATACTTGCTTGTGCACACGCATGCACAAGCAAGCACACACACACTACAGTGATTCAGGCACGACACAAACATGCACCGATTAGCCTATACACAAACCCTGATGACACAGACTAGTGCACACACACACACACACACACACACACACACACACACACACACACATATAACACTACACAAACACATGATTCAGACACAGAAGCAGAAAGTCACAGATGTGCAAGTGCGCGCACACACACACACACGCACGCACGCACGCACGCACGCACGCACACATTCACGTGACGATGCTTCCAAGGAAAAAAGTCTGGCACTACTCAGTTTAAATTACATTACATTTGACTCACCCCAGATTTGTGGGTGACCAATCAGAGCCCACTATTCAAAGTGAGACTTTTTTGCTGTGCTGTTGGAATCACGCTGGGCAAGACCTAGCTAGTTGAGTGGTTTAACGGAAGTAGCAGGCCCGACACTTCCGGCAGAACACGCTCTGCCTTAGGCCCAAACCACACCAATGCAACTAGTCACAACTCCTTTCAACAAAACAGTTTGTCATACCAATGCTACTCCTTGCAACTGCCATTGGGGATGACGGTTGCACAGGCCCAGCACTGTCCATCTGGGGGCCATAAGCAGGGGGGGGAGGGGGGGTGGATGAAGCTCAAAGTGAACTTTACTCAGGTATCTAGTTTGTCGTCGCCTGACCTTTCTAGCCTGTGTTATTAAAGAAGAAAGTCCAGTCTGCTCAGGTCAAAGTTTGTTGGATGCATGGCTTTGAGGACATGTTCGGGGGGGCTTCTAGCAAGTCCCGGGGCCCTAGCCGGTCGCGTAGTTCACGTATATGGCGGGCCGGCACTGTGGTTGCTTGCTAACTGTTTGGTTGCAAGGAGTTGCATGGCAAATCATTGGTGTGGTTTGGGGCTTTAGGTCGTGACCAGGCTTTTCTCTTCGCAGATGACGAATAAGGCTGGGAACGAAGCTACTCTTAGTCTGGCAGTTCCAGGCTATCATATTGTTACCCCACCAGGGAGTACATTTCCTGCACCAGTGGTTCTCAAACATTTGCATATCAAGGACCCCCAAATTGATATGTATTCAGCCATGGACGCCTATCTGGAAATACTTCCAGGAGTATAAAGTTAAGTTAAAGTGGTTAAACTGATTTTGATGCTACAATGTTAACTCATTTTGCTTGGACCCCCTGATAGCCCCCGGACCACACTTTGAGAACCACCGCCCGAGACCTAAGCATCTCACACTAAACTAAAAGTGATTCCATAACTCTCTCTCTCTCTCATCCATCCATCCATCTTCAACCGCTTATCCGTAGTCGGGTCGCGGGGGCAACAGCTCCACCAGAGTGCTCCAGACTTCCCTCTCCAGAGCAACATTAGTGACTTCTTCCTGGGGGATTCCGAGACGTTCCAAGGTGTTTCCTCCTACTGCGCCTTGGTCTGCCCCGGTGTCTCTTCCCAGTGGGACGTGCGTCAAGGACCTCCCTAGGGAGACGCCCGAGAGGCATCCTAACCAGATGCCCGAACCACCTAAGCTGGCTCCTTTCCAGGCGAAGGAGCAGCGGTTCTACTCCGAGTCTCTCTCGTGTGACTGAACTTCTCACCCTATCTCTAAGGGAGATGCCAGCCACCCGTCAAAGAAAACTCATTTCAGGCCGCTTGTATTTGCGACCTTATTCTTTCGGTCATGACCCACACTTCATGACCATAGGTGAGAGTAGGAACGAAGATTGCTCGGTAGACAGAGAGTTTTGCCTTCTGGCTCAACTCTCTTTTCGTCACAACAGTGCGGTACATCGACTGCAATACCACCCCTGCCGCTCCGATTCTCCGGCTGGTCTCCTTCTTCGTACCATGGGAAACATCTGATGCACTTCAACCCTATCCATTTATCCATATCTAATCAATCCGTATCAATAATTTGGGAATCTTTGACATGAAAAGGTTTACAAGCACTGGTCTGATGGCAGTACAGTGCATACAGTACATTCCAGCCTCTGCACACGATCAAAGCTTTTCTCCCCCTGAAAGTATAGCAAAGCATTACACAAAGCGATACTTGGTTGCTGTCGGGTAGAAACCTAGCTCTTATCTCCATATTTAATTATTTTTTGTAAATGAACGCCCTACTTCTTCATAACAGAGTCACACAAAACTGTCCATCTGCTATTTCAGATACTTTTGAATTTGAATAAAAAGAAAAAAAAGTTTTGGACACATGAGGTCAAAAACTGTCCATCTGCTATTTCAGATACTTTTGAATTTGAATAAAAAGAAAAAAAAGTTTTGGACACATGAGGTCGACCTGACCACCTCCGCCTCACTACCGCCAGCTCCAAGCACTCGCTCTTACGAAGGATCTTAGATGTGCCAACCAAAATACATTTATCACCACCGCGAGTTGACGTTCCCCCCCCTCCCCCACACACACACACACAGTATGCCCCGCCCCACAGCACTAGGATTAGCCCCTTTCGTTCCAACTTCTTTAATGTACAAATGTATCCCCGTAGTGTAAGGACTTTTAATAAGGCATGAGGGTTCTGCAAAAATCCTCTTTTATTTTCCCATAAAAAAAGGCGAGCCCTCTATTGCCAGATTCCACGTCTGCTTGTCTGCGACGCGTCTGTGCTGTGATCTCACCTTATCATCACAGGCTATACTTGCCTGCGACTTGACTTTGGCTCGCGGAGGGCCCCCAGCTGCGCCGTCAACAAAGCAGTACATTCTTGCTTCTGAGGGCCCTCTGGGTCAAGTATATAGCAGCTTACGACAGGTGAGCCGAGCTAGGAGTCCACTTTTCAGGGCAATTATTGTTTGAGCAAGAGGAAGGGTTGTCTTTTTTCCCCCAACTCGCATTCCAAGAAACTGTGGGTGACCGGTGAGGCCGCCCCGTTGCACCTGATTTATTATTATATTATCGTCACTGTTGGGTGGACACCTTGTATGTTCAAAACCATGTACTTTCCAGGAATTGCACAAAAATAATAATAACCTGTGTTCCAGTGTAGTTATGATTTACTCACAAGCTCTTGTTAATATTTTTCATTACGCTCACTATACGCTCCGGAATCTGTCAGTATGGCATTCATACATCGTTGTTAGTGGGAATGAAAACATATGCACTCCCACCGGAAGAGGAGGGCCTAATTAGGCGGAGCAAACTGGCAACATCTGCTATCCACATTCTGTTTCAAAGGGAAACAAGCCCCTGGTTTTTCTTTTTTTTTGTCGATGGGTTCCCAGATTGGCAAGCTCACATTAATGTGCCACAACTTGTGATTTGGCTATTTTTCATCTTCATGGAAACCTCACATGTCCAAAACTGTTACTTTGCAGGATTCAAATTCAAAAGCATCAAAAGTTCGAGCTTGTGATTTGCTACTTTTGAGTGACACACTTGTACGACAAAGTCGGGTGTTCATTTTCATTCAGTTTTAATTAATAAAAAACATTGAAATATCGACATGCAAGGTTTCTACCCAACAGCAATGATAAGAACAGCCGATCTAGGAGCTCACAATGGGCGCAGTGCAACCTATCCTAATAACTCAGGCTCCTTCTTGTCCCCGGAAGCGTCCTTCAAAGCATTCGATTCGATTATGTTCATCCTGCTCAGAGGAAAAAACCCTAATCTCCTTTTTGTTTCTGGGTTGCGCAGCAGGATTTTCGGTGATGGCCTTTGTTCTTTTTTTCTTCTGTTGAAATGAAAGGGGGGGGGGGGGGGACGGACTCTCAGCATCCTGGTCATGGATTAGGTTCTTAGTAGATGACATCATTCTCTGGGGCTGTGCCCCGCAATGTAGCATTGTGCTGCCCTTGGACGACGGGGGATGCTGGCAAGCATATATGCAGTCCAGACACACAATATCAGTCTGGAAAACACAGAATGCCACCTCTCAAATTTTCCTTTGGGCCCCAAAAAAGCAAGAGAGACTTGGCCAACAGGTTGTAAATCCTTGATATTATTACTTTTTTCCCCTCAGCTATAACTTCTAACTGAAATCACCAGCGACCATGCATAAGACGATCGCATATACCCGCTCTTTGTCTCGTTGTTTCTTTGACAGAATTAACGACTTAAGCTCTATTTTATACTTCATTAATATAATGGTACGTGATGCATGAAAATAGCAAAGAAAATATCTGATCTACAAGTTGAGAAGCTCACAAATCTTCACAAATAATGACATGCCCTAAATATGGACTGCTGCCAGCTCTAACACATTGAGAGTGACTCACGCAAATGACACTCGTCACTCGATCTCACGCCTCATCTCCTATTTCTGTCTCTGTCTGTCAATTTAAAAAAAAATGATATATATATAATATATATATATAATATATATATATATTATATATATATATATATATATATATATATATATCACTCATTCTTGAGATAAGGGACAAAACTTTTTTCAAATCAGATTTTAGTTTTTTTTAAGAAACATCAAAATGAAATGGATGTATTTGTAGACACAGGTCTCAACTACCAATCATGAGAAGGAACAGGTTTTTGACATAACATTTCTTTCTAAAATGCAAAACTATATATATATATATATATATATATATATATATATATATGCATTTGCGGAATAACACAACATTACGCTAGTGGAGCCTTTGTGGTTCTTGTCCTGTGACAAGCACATGCAAATATTCAACCTATAATTTGGGACAGTAGGCTACAGTATTGTTCCAGAGTGCATCATTGTTATTGCTTGCAATGTATCATGTCACCATGATATTGTCCCTATAGGCAGAAGGTCTTGACCCGTCTGCCTGCTTCTAAGTCCATTAGTTCACGCCATGAAATACTTTCGCACTGAGTTTGAATGTCTGCCATGAAGACCATTACATCACTGTTAGAGGTTGACACGGGTGCATTTGTTAATGATGGGTGTTATAGAATTGAATGGGATGACTGTTTAATCTGTAATTACACGCACTTCGGATATGGCCCAGTTATAAGCCCAGAGTTCCAGAATCGTGCAAAAGCTGCACAAATACAGGCCTAATAGCTTGGCTTGAAGCGTGAAACATTTACCACTGAGCCATTAACATTTTTTAGACACACCCAGTGCAACCAGTGATTAGCTGGCAATTAGGGTAGTACATGCCTAATTAGCTTCTGAGTCATCTTCTCTGCTGGCACATGCCAGAATGCTACAGTATGACCCGGCATGGTAGCGCGCAAAACCACTTGTCGGATACAAATTCTTTCTCAATGAGAACGGTATGATGTGAGGGGAAAGAGGTCCCCGATGATACATTTGTGTAATTTGCATCTGCAGGTGCCAGACATATCCGGAGGAAAGAAGGAAAAAAACACCTCAAGTTCAGTTTTGGACTGGGACTCTTGATTTATTCGCTGTCTGTCTGTCTCTCTCTCTGTCTGTCTGTCTGTCTGTCTCATTGATCCTAATCTTTAATTCTGGAAATATTTACTTTGCGTCAATGAGGTCATTAAGACCTGTAGACCGTCCACGCAGATAAAATCCTTGCTAAAGGGCACCTTGACCATAACTGCAGAAGGCATGAGGTCATTAAGACCTGTAGACCGTCCACGCAGATAAAATCCTTGCTAAAGGGCACCTTGACCATAACTGCAGAAGGCAGGGTTACTTTCCCCTGGGCCAAAGCCTTTAAACTGGCAAGTGTCACTTTTGGTTGGAGCCTTGCCACGTGTGTTAGGTTACGTTGTAGTTACCCACGTTTTTTTTAACTCCACCAATGTGCCCAAAAGACATCCTTGGCAGATGGTAAGTCAGTCGCGAGCTGCGTTCCAATTCTGAACATACATCATTTAACGTCATTCAGTGGTCTGCAGCGTGAGGTGCATTCAGCGTGACAGACCAAGTGTAAATCAGACCGTAAAAGTGATTCCATCTCTCTCTCTCTCTCTCTCTCTCTCTCTCCTGTGCTAACAATGTCTCTCTCTCTCTCTCTCTCTCTCTCTCTCTCTCTCTCTCTCTCTCTCTCTCTCTCTCTCTCTCTCTCTCTCTCTCTCTCTCTCTCTCTCTCTCTCTCTCTCTCTCTCTCTCTCTCTCTCTCTCTCTCTCTCTCTCTCTCTCTCTCTCTCTCTCTCTCTCTCTCTCTCTCGATTTGAGCATTATTTTATACTTTGTCAACATTGAAAATAGCCGATCTACTTGTAGCACGTCACATCGAGTTACGTTGTTAGCTTGTAGATCAGCTGCTTGTGATCGGCTACCCAGAAGCGCCATCAATCCTGCGGTTTTGGCCTCTAAATAAATCGAACGTATTACTGTGTCGCTCGCAATGCTGTCCGTTGTTGGATCACTACATATTGATCGTAAAATTTGTGTCATAACACAGAATTTTTACGACGAGTCCAATGACATGTGAAGGGCCTCTAAATCTCAAGTGTATACTTGGTTCAAAACATTATGAGCATAAAGAAATAACGCTAGAAATAATGCTAGAATGATGATGTGTGAAAGTGAAGATTACAAATAAATCTGCTGGATATTACACAATCCCCATTGCATGCGTTGATGTGCAACACTTAGCTAAGAGTCTTGATAACTGCCAGTTAATAAAGTTATGGCCTGAAGGAAAGCACAAAGGAATGCTGTTTCAATACAACACTGTTCCAATCATTTAGATGCATGATACATGTTTTAATTAGCCCCAAAACAAAACAAAACAAAACAAAACAAAACAAAACAAAACAAAACAAAGTGTGTGAATGTTGACCTTTAAGATTCATAAAATCTGGTCGACGCCTCGGATCTGTTCAGCCAGCCAACGGTTATTCGCAGCTAAGGTATACTGTAACTATAACGGAATTGCAAGTTTAAAATGGGTCAAAACATTTGAAACCCTGCATTGGTCATTGTTGAGTGTATAGTGCGTTGAAACATCTATTTCAGAAATCTGACCTGGAATCAATTCACTAGATTGTTGCTGTCGGGGGCAGAAAACTTGTATCTCCATGTTTCAAATGTGTGTTTGCTTGTTTGTTTGTTTTTCATAAATTAATGCCCTACTTCTCATACTACACTGCAGTGTCACATAAAAGTAGCAAAAATAGCAGATCTACACGCTATAAACGCATCACAATGTAGGGAGCTTGTAGATCTGGTAGACTGGTACTTTAAGTGAAAGTAGTTAATTCTGTCTGTAGATTTTATAAATATGTAGAAGAGCTTGTGATTTTACATATTGTTGCTGTCGAGCAGAAACCTCTTATTTGTGGTTTATATTTGAATCATGAAAAAGTAATCGTTTTGGACACATGAGTTTTCCGCCCGACAGAGACGATATTCTGATAGCCTGTCTATGTTAAGTAGACAGGGAACAGTTAATTGTTAAACAATTAGGAAAATAGGAACCCCTTTTGGTGTTTTAACCCTTCTGGACGTTGAACCCCTTTTGGGGTTCTTGTTGTTATGTACAGTATAGCAACAAAACATTTTTGTCATTTTTGAATAAATATTAGAATTTATTTTATTTATTTTTCAGAAAACTTAAGTCAGACTTTAGAATCGGCCGCAGTCCTATACATGGGTTAAAGTGGTAGTATCAAATTCTAGCTTGCATATTGCCCCAGATAATGCAGCTTACAAAAAAAGAAAAGTAAAATCATCAGTGTTCATTTTACTCTGAGTGTACAAATGGAACCAATTGAATGCAGATCCATTTTGGTTCCATTTGTACCCAATCAGAGTAAAAGTCATGACTCAGGATTTGACTGTGTATACGCAGTCAAATCCATGGTGTCATGGAGCAATAGATAACAGCCCCAGTGATGGAGCAGATAAGGTCGCGGTCACGGGACAGTCGCCGTTTGAGTTGGATAAAAATTTGACTAAGATCGTGAGGGAAGATCTCTTCACCAGGGTGCTCGGCAGGGTGGAATGGGAAGATAACATCAGATTCCAGACACGCGCTGCTTCACGCCTTCGCCCGCTGAAAAGGTTACGTTTCACGAATAATATACTCTAGCCACTTTTTTCCAAGTCAAACTTTTTCCCTAATCAAATCCTTTTGTACGTTATGGCGGGTGTGTACGGCGTCACAGGGAGGGGAACAATCGCATGTTGGGCATTAAATGCTAAGGTATCGTTGTCATTCACACACTAAAAGGTTAAAGAGATCGCCGTGCAGTGAACCATGAAGGCTGGCTCAGGTGAGCGCACGAATGTGTGGACGAGAATGGTTTGAAAAAGGGTTCACGTCCTTGTGTTGACAGCTGTGCATTGGACGTGAAATGCTGGCATATCAAAAGACGTTTGAGTGGATAACCTGTGGCTGACCTCGTCGGATGCTTGTATACGGCGTCTCGGCTTCAGTCATTTTGACACCTTCAGTTTTGCACATATAACTCTTTACAAGATTAAATCCAGGTGCCGTTCTTTAATCCTCATGTGAGCAGGAGATTGTTTCAAAGCTGCAGTCCGTAATCTTTTATTATGTCAAATCCCCTACTGCTCGAGTCAATAGGCAAGCAGTACTGTCCGAAGCTCTTATTGTCTCTGTCGGGTGGAAACCTCATATGTCCAAAACTTTGACTGTTACATAACATTGTGTGTCTCTACGCAATTCTGTTACTTGCTTCCTGTTAGCTGATTCCTGATACCTGAGGGGGCGCCTAGTAACCCACCAGAGATTTTATTTTATTTCATTATTTCAAAAATATTTTGTTTTGAGTGCTTCAGTGTCGCCCCTAAGGACCTGGCGCCCCAGGCGGCTGCGTGCCCCACTTGCCGTTTGGGCTGGCGCTGCCTAAACCTGACCTTAACCTAACACTAACCTCACAAAAACTACGGTATTTTCCAAAAAAGTAGTCTGGAGTTGTTGGGAAAAATAGTAAAAAAGTAGTCCGTTGTTGGAAAAATAATAGTAGCAGCAGGATTTGAACTCGTGAGGTATGGATTCAAAGTTGAGGGAGTAGTCGACTAGACCAGCGAGGCAGCTGGTAGAATTGGGTTTTGTGTTTGTATTAGAAGGTGAAGCTCCGCCCGTGTGGGCGGTGCTTTCCTTAAGCCCCGCCCTACTAGTAGTAGCCGGCGGTGTAAAACAAGCGCTCCTTACCGCAGCTATCCTATAGGAGGAAAAAAAACTCGCCTCCCGCTCGCCCAGATGAGCTGACACAGGGAAGCTAGCAGAACCTTCACTAAATCATCCGGGACAACACACGTCCCAGTACTCTTCTCCCCTCTGTCTCCCAAACTGTGGAATGAACTCCCCATTACAATTAGAACTACAAACTCACTCCTAATCTTCCATTGTAATCTGAACACTCACCTCTTCAGACTCCACCTTAGCCTGTAGCACTTGCCCTAGCCTCGACGACCTTGCAGGCTTATAAAAAGGATAAAATGTCAAGTAAATAGCATGTTATATCAGATGTCAGGTAATTTTTCACCTGGGGGACCTGGCATCGTATAGTGTGTAGTTTAAATTTACAGATGTTTTTTATTTATTTCCCTTGACATTAAACTGTTTTGGTTCTTGTTTTACCTATATGTCTAGTTATTTGATGTATTTCCTTGTGTTGTCTTGCTTATTGTATGTCGCTCTGGATTAAGAGCATCTGCTATACAGTATGCCTAAATTGTGAATTGTTATAAATTCACACAAAAAAATTATAATAATAACCAACCAAACAAACAAATAGCAACAAAATGTGAGCTTATGAAAGATGGTGGGTGGGTGGGGAGGATTGGGAAAGGATTTGTGGGAGAAAATATAAAAACAAAGAGTTGTATTTTCTTTCTGTGAAACTTGCATAATATGATGTCATACTCTTTGAATAAAATGTATATAAAAAAAAAAGTGAGCTTATGGGCATCGGGCAGTACTACCCAACACCAGGGTCTAGAAGTTCTCCATGTAAGAGCAGGGGGATCACCATGTGCTAGTTATCTTGTATCAACATCCCCATACATTTAGGTTAACGACATGTTTTATTGATGCAAATATCACTGCAGCTGGCCATGATCCATAGCCACAGACACGCTTCTATTTAGGGCTGTTTCTGTAATCACTTGTGAAAACAGTGCATGTTAAAACTAGGAGGAAGGCATGCAATGTTTATTCGACATTCATATTGATATCAGTGGAAAAGTAATCAAAATCTAATATAGGACATTAGCATTCTTGATGTCGGGGTATGTCTGACTTCACTGGACACTGACTGAAAATTGATCTTTTGCACGTCAGGAAATGAAAACAATTTAAATAAAAATAAATGCCGAGCTGCCGAGCTGATTCACAATGCCGGTGGTTGAAACATCTGTATTTGTTTGCATATGGACACTATTTATAACCATTTATTTGATACACTACAGTATATTTAAGGATTTATATTTGGTTGATTCTGGATTAATCTCTGTTGTGGAAAACACATTGTGGCTATGAACCCCGGCCAAGAAAGGGAGGGGAGCCTTGGGAATCGTAATTGCATGTATGCGGTGCCTGACCGAACGAATAACAACTCACATAAATTCAAAATCGAAGCCTAACGCATGGCAGATGATGAACTCCGCTGCGAGATCCAACTTCATTAGCGACTGATCGTAGGCACCGGATTCCAGGCATGAGGCAAGGGGGGCAAACCTTGACTGGCTGCAGACTTCCAGTCCATTACTTCTGCAGTTCAAGGAGAAAAATGGCTGCATAGTCGGCGTGCAACTCCCATGAGCCATATGTAATAGGTTTAAGTTGAAACCGCAGAGTGTGTGTGTGTGTGTGTGTGTGTGTATTGTATGTACTTCACTTGTAGCCTATTACTATAATTGTGAGTGTCCCCACAAGTATAGTAGAATTTGCATGAGATATAGACATTGTTGAGGAAAATAAGGGGGGAAAAAAAGGTTAGAAATGATTTGGGGGGTTTGTTTTATAGAATTATCAGAAGATTCAGGTTGGGATTAGGATTAGGCATTAAAAGGTTAGGTTTAGGTGTTAGAGGGGTTAGAGTTATGTCTGATTTACTTAAGATGTGCGCTGCGGTCACCATGGTGAAAAAGTAGGCTACTAATTTAATTTACTTAGGTAATCAATACCGCACTATAGAAGTACTCCATTATCTCCAAGTAAAAGGAATTCCGGAATTCAAAATGTACTTGAGTAAAATAATGTAAGTACAAAAGTAGAAAGTACTCTTTATGAAGAATGTCAGAGAGAGAGAGAGAGAGAGAGAGAGAGAGAGAGAGAGCTACTGAGTGAAGCCACAAGCCAGTATTCTGAAGAAAAAAAAGTTACAAAAGTTGATAAAACTCAAGCTAAAAACAGTCCAGCAACTTTATTAGAAGAAGACTGAACCGACTGTCTCGATCCTACACAAAATTCATCCAACTCACTCAACGGTGTGGTAGGAAAATCAAACCTCCACTGCACATGTATGCACTGTGCGGTAGGACAAGTGCACACACCACTTTCACAGTGGTGTGAAGTGAATTACTGGTGGTATACCCAATCCATATATCCCGTAACAGAGACTACGGGATTTTGAGATAACTTGAACTTGAATTTAGACAATGGCCAATTAGGATTTTGTTTATTTTATACCCAGGTCTGTATTTTCTAATTGAAAGGTTATAAAGTATTTGTATGTTTTTCTTTTTTTTCCGTTTTTACATAATTATTATTCTTAAGGAAGTGTTTCCGGTTCATAACCTTCCAAAGAGTAAAAACTGTGCTGTGGTGGTTATTCTGGTAACTGGCTCCATAGTCGGTCCTAGCACAACTAGTCCAAACAAATCAATTAATTAATATCCAAAACGATAAAATGACCACATTTATATCTATAAGGTCAAACCTTATTAGAAAAAATATGAATAGTATTTGAAAGCCTTTTCAAATGTTTATAGGTTACTATTGGAATTGCAGGTGCTGCGAAATTACTAATTACCTCATGCCAGTCAGTTGCAAATATCTAGGTCATATCAATTGGCAGAGCGGAGCAGCTTCTCACTCTACATGCAGCACAATGACCAGACAAACAAACCTTGGATTAATTATTTAAACGACCAGCACGAGGTAAGTAACTAGAGTTCTTCACAGTTCACACCCAGGCAGCGGGTGTTATAGTGGATGTGTGATTTCTTCATCGCTTTCCCATCAAATCTAACCCTCGCCTCACAATAACTTTGTGATCAACCAACATCAACCGTGGCATTTGCTTATTTTATTTGTAAAAAGCAACACTGTATTAAGACATGGCAGTAAAATATGGGTGCAAAATGGAAATGTGTAATTAAATAGTTAATATCTCAATTAAAAGGAGAGAGAGAGAGAGAGAGAGAGAGAGAGAAGCACGTAAAGCCGTTCCTATGTGAAAGAATAAAAAAATGTTGTCTATAGCCTCGTGTCTTGCAAGGCCTCGCGGCTTGCAAGCCTCGCGCCTTGCACCTTGCGAGGCCTCGTGCCTTGCGAACCTCGCAAGCCTCACGCCTTGAGAAGCCTCGCGCCTTGAGAAGCCTCGCGCCTCGCATCCTCGCACCTTGCGAGGCCTCACGCCTTGCGAGGCCTCACGCCTTGCGAGGCGCGATGGCACGAAGCCCTGTGCGGCCGCACCGTTCGCACTACCTAAAAATAGCCAATAGCCATAACCACTCTAAGTCACACAGGTACACATAGCTTAGTTTTTATTTAGTCTTTATTTTGTTTTCACCAGTGAAAAAAGGTAATTTGTAGTCGATGGAATTACGGTACCACTGCTCGGAGGGGAGGTCGCAGGCGTGAGCAGGGGGGGGGGGGGGGGGGGGGAATGCACATTCAGCGTTTCCCAGGGTGGTGGGGGAGGGGGATGGGGGGGTTTAAGAGATGCAGGTGGCGCAGCTGAACGTGCTCGTGAGCAGAGAACATGACAAGTCTAATCAGGTCTTATCTGAGGCTCGGCCTGCAATTTCATGGCTGTTTGAAGCAAGTGGGCCATACTGGGTGGGTCTTTAGTGTGCAGGGATTTTTATCTGGGAGAAAAGTTTCCATAAACCTCTCGAGGCTGTGGGGAAACTAAGGGCTCTCGGGGTGACTCTCTCTCTCTGTGTTGTGTGTTGTTCTGTGTGTGTGTGAGTGAGTGAGTGAGTGAGTGAGTGAGTGAGTGAGTGAGTGAGTGAGTGTGTGTGTGTGTGTGTGTGTGTGTGCGTGCACGTGTTTGTGTGTTATTTGTATTCTTGCAAGGGCCAGATGCCCCCGCAAGTACAGTAGAATCTGAGAAGTAGACATTGTGAGGGACCAAATTTTCAGTAAATTGGTAGAAAACCAAAACAAAATAGAATTCAGGTTGGGGTTAGGCGGGTTAGGATTAGGTATTTATAGAGGTAGGCTTAGTGGGTATAGGGTTAAAATGTAGTCTGATTCATACTGAGTTGCATGCCAGTGTCGTGCCCACTCCAACTCCTCATTGTGAGCTTGTAGGTCGGCAATTTTCGGCGACATATAGTTAGTGTTAAATGATTGGTTTCCTCGTTGATGTCCTCACAAGTAGGCCTATAGTAATACAAACGCGTGTGCGTGCGTGCGTGCGTGCGTGCGTGCGTGCGCGCGCACATATCAAGCCACATGCCCTTATTTGGATCAACAAGGCCTTTTAAGGGCAATATGGGGGTATTTGTCTATATAATAAAGCCCACAGAAGACTGTATATGAGTACAGTACTTAAGTAAATGTACTTACAGGTAGTTACTTTTACACCACTGTTCGTTACCATGTACCTGTACTTAAGTAGTCTACAATTTTGAAGTAATTGTACTTTACTTGAGTATTTCCGATTTCCAATACTTTTACTTTTTCTACTCCACTACATCTCGGATCCAAATATTGTACTTTTACTCCACTACATGTATTTGAAAACTTTAGTTACTAGTTACTTTGTAGATTTTGATTATTATTACAAAACATACATTAACAACTTCAGCCCTATACATTTTGGCCATTTGAAAATAACTAATAATGTTTTTTTAATACATTTCAAAACTTGAAATGGGACATTCTACATAACTTGTACTTTTGGTACTTGTAAGTGTATGTTGATGACAATACTTTTGTACTTTCACTCAAGTACATTTTGAATTCCAGACTTTTCCTTGTAACAGAGTATTTCTACACTGCAGTATTTAATTATACTTTTACTTACTAGTACTTTTTCCACCACTGGTAACGAGGAACAGAAATCACTAGCAGATAACGGCGGCAAAATGCAGAGTAACAGCTGGTGAGCAGCAGGCATATCAACAAGGCGGAACCACTCAGTAATTAGCGCGGCGGACCACAAGACGAATAATGTACAAACACATGGTGCCCGGACAATCAGGGAAGGAGAGTTGGGGGCTCACCATGTGATCTGGGTCACTGATTTTACAGCTAGAAATGACAAAAGCCTATACTCTTTTAGGAGGCTCGAAGTCCTGAACTTTGTGAGACTCTCTGAACTGCCATGATGCGTGCATGGTGTTATGACCCTATGTCTCAAAATGAACAGAAATGTACCCTCATAGTCAACTAGGTCCTGGAGTCAGTCTGCAAAAATATACACCCATATCATCGCTGTTGGCCGGAGGCCTTGTACTGTATGTCCAAAACTTTTAAATAATGGAATAATGGATCAACGTTCAAATGGATCCAGTGTAGTAGTTATTTAGTCATACTTTTCAAAGGTTAAATATTTATAAAATGCATGACTGACTTACCCACTTTCAACTTGGTGTTCCTAAGTTATTTTGGCCATGTCATTAAAAAACGGTAAAAGATGAAATAAGGAGATACTAGTTTTCTGCCCGACAGCGATAATTGTGTACCGAATCCAAAAGCTGCTCTTGATTTGGATGATGGATAGTGGTGCTTCTAGAGGAGAGACTCGAACCAATCGCTATGTCTCCATTAAGCCGACATCAACTCTCTCTCCAAGACCACTAAGCTCAGCAGTTCAAACTGGCTTTCTCCGTTGCCTGGTGCGAGATAAATCTCACAGGATGTGTCATCCTCGATGGCGACAGTTTCATACCGAAACTTGTTTGTTTTGTTCGGTCTGCAAAACACGCTGATCCTTCGAATGACAACTTCTTGGAACTGGCTCAATGTGTCTCTATATCCCCACGCAAACTCTCAATTCCTAGGCTATAATCTTGTCACCGAGGGGGTCATCCCAAAAAATGCAAGCCGTCAGCATTGTGTACTTAATCGAGTGCTAAAAGGACAGAGATGATGTGTTCGGCATGTTTGTTATTCCAACTCGACTTGACCACTTTAGATTTGGATTAGTGCTGTGGTTTGCTCAATCATTTCTCATGCAGAAACGAAAACGTCCGGCACAACACGGACCAGTTGGCTTCCACCATTCAAGGGCCCTTTGTTTTGACTAAGAGAGCACATTTTTATCTGGAGGTCAGCTCGATAAATATCCCAAACATCCAGACACATTTGAAAATGCTTGGATCCTCCCTGAATTTGAACAAGACAAGCAGGCCCTTTTTCGCTGTGATCTCGGCTGTCTATTTGTGCAACCACATGCTTTGGCAACATAAAATATGCTCCCTTCTCCCGATGATAGGTAGTGTACTTAAGCTGTCTTTCTCCCATGTGTTTTTGGTAAGGCTTTGACGACCTACGCCTCCTCCAAAGTAATCTTCCGGCAACCTCTTGACATCGTCCGATAAAGCTCTCATCTGGGAATGGATGTGTGTGAACTTACTCCCTGGGCCCGCTTCATTGCTGTCTGGTCTTAAATGGGAGTCGTCGCGGCCGCACCCAAACCTATAACGCTCTAAGTGCTATGTTCCTGGAAACCAAATGGAATGAGAGGTGCAAATAACAGGTGGCTCTGAAAAACGGGCGCTGCTGCGGCCGCTCCTTGGGAAAAAAAATATTAAATACCGCAGGCGATCTAGCAATGCCTCGTGTCACGTCCAATAACAAAGCCCATAAAATGTATGCTCACAGGAGGACAGTGGGGGAAGTTGTAACTAATTCATGTGACCTTATGCCAAGTTCAGGAAACAGAACTCTGTTTTCTCCCCATTGCAGACGAGACACAGAGATAGAGACAGTGATGCAACAAATCAGGTTTTTACAGAGAAACAAATTGAAGGATAATGGCTGAGGAACGATGTGCGAGAGAAATAAGCAACCGGGTCTAAAAAGACAAGCCCAAAAGGAGCAACTATATGAGCACTTTAAACCTAAATAGGCTATTTGAAAATAGCCGATCTACAAGTTTACAACGTATCATGATGCGACGCATTGTGAGCTTGTGGACCTGCTATTTTCAAAAGAATCTTGTTAGACAGTTTGGAATTTGGAATATTTTTTGAAACATTTTTAACAACACAAAAATAAATATAATACAGGCCTTTTACTAATAATTTGTGCATGCATTTTTGACATAATTTCTCCTGTCTAGAGGATCATAGATTGATATGAAGAATCAACGGACTACAAGAAAACGCTAATGTTACTGCTGCCGAATTAGTTACATTTTTGCCAGAAACATACGCGTGATACAGAGACACCTCCCTGACAATATCGCAGAGACAGTTTTTTTTATTTTTTTACCACAACTCTTAAATGAGATGATTTTAAGATGACCCAATGTCATTCTCTATAGAGAAATTACTTCCGCAAACCAGCTGATCAGCGAGTGACGTCAGGACTTCGGCACTATATGTTTTGGGTGTGCACATGTATTATGTGCAAATGTTCTCTTCTGGGCGTCTCTGGCACAGAACATTTTCAGATGGGGGTCCTTAGCCAAATACATATCAATGTGGGGGTCCTTGACAGTTTGAGGGAGCGGTGGCCGAACGGTTTGTGGAGCGGTCTTGATACCGGAAGGTCGCCAGTTCGTATCCCCGGACCGGCACGTTAAAATTACCACCGCTGAAGTGCCCTTGAGCAAGGCATTGAACCTCAACCATGAAATGTTCTATGAGCAGGGTCTGGCTGTAAACAAGTCTCGAGCTTAGTCCATTCACCCTGGGTAAACAAAGAACTTTGCTTTGCTTTGAGAACCACTGGTCTAGATGAAGCAAGAACTGCCTAAAATGTATTAAAAACAAATTTTAGACAGCATTCCCGGTGGTCCTTGCCTAGTCCAACTATGATTAGTTTTATGATGTCTCTGTTGCTCAGTAATACACTTGTTGGTGAGCATAATGGATGTGTGTATAATCATACTTTGGCAGTACACCAAAATGCAATCATATTTTTAGGACATTTAACAGGACTGCTCATAAAGAACTTCATCCAACTCAAGCTCAATTTATGCGATACCATATTTTCCTTCAATTCATAACACACCAGTACTAAAACCTAAATTTAGTCTTATTACATGAAACTGACAAATGCAATGGAGTTGCCCTCTAATAAGGTGTGTGTGTGTGTGTGTGTGTGTGTGTGTGTGTGTGTGTGTGTGTGTGTGTGCGCGCGCGCATGCTTGCTTGCATGCAAGCAATGAATGCGTGTACGACCTCTCATCTGCACCAGACCACAGTAAGGTACTTCATTGAGATGAGCTCATCCGTGGAGATGACATCATTCTGTCAGGACTGATAGGGAAGTTACTCCTTAACGTCGGTGAAACGCGCATGCTATTCCAAACAGACACGGCATGGTTTATGATGGGGCTATAGGGAGGGGTTATTAAGCTATTTAAACACCACACACATCCAGATAAGTAAATGCTGTCCGTGCACAGTATGCCAAAGACCTGAAAAATAACATTGTGTAAAATCATCTCTGTCGGGTGGAAACTTCATATTTCCTAAACTGTACATTTTCAGGATCCAAATTCGAAAACAGCAAAAGTAGCAGATCAACAAGCTCAAAACGCGTTGCTTCTCGCAATGTTTTGAGCTTGCGGATCTGCTGCTTTTGATACTTTTGTGTGATGTTGTGGCATGATCAAATAGGACGTTCATTTTCAAAAAACATAAAATATGGAGAAATTGGTTTCTGCCCGACATCAATGATAAAAAAAAGGATACCACAGTAAATAATATTCCCATCCTTCTCCCTAATTTAAAGAGCATGAGAGTAAAAAAATATATAATAATAATAAAAGGAAGTTCGACACATGAAGGTCAAATTTGAGTTTGTGGCTGTTTGGGAGAGAGCAGCTTGAACCACATATTTTTTTTACATTTATTGTGTTTGGCCTGTGTCAGACACTACGTGTGAAACCTGTCGAGAAACAAATCTCTCCTCTTCAGTCCAGTAAACACACCGAAGGTTCTGTGGGAAACGGTGAAACTGCAGAGCATTTAGACATAATATGGAGAAGATTGCTCGTTTCTACCAAGGGGTTTGTCTCCAAAGTGTTGTTTTGTCTGAAATGGCATTTGTCTCTCTCCAAACACTCATAATCTCATATTGAATGTTTATTCACGATAATGTATTTTCTGTAAGTATACTTTTCACAATCCTGGGGAAATTCAAAGCTGCACATATTGACAATAAGGCAACATTCTTTTTATTCCTGGAAGTAGCTGTTTTGCTGTTTCACAAAGGTCACTATGGGAGGATTAGACACCACGAGTATAAATCTGACTGCCTGGAGATGGACTGAACATTATGTGGACTGAGGCTTAGAACTTTATTACATCAGTGCTTCTCAAACCTTTTCATGTCCAAGACGACTAAATTCAGACTCATCTCAGAAGCAAATATTTTACATTTAATATACTATAATCTCATTATTATAAGCCTTGCCGAGCTGTGTGGCCCAGAGTTCAGAAGCCTATCTCCTGTTTCTGTAGCATGAGGCAGCTTGATGTAGGCTACAGGTACATCACCCATGGGATCTATTGAATCTGAAGGGGGGAGGTAACAATGAAGATTATATTTTGCAAGAGTTCCTCAAAGGAGGGTCCTGAAACATACCTACCAGTGACATCGTCGGTAGGCAAGTTTGGTCATTTGAATCAAGGTTTCAAACTTCTTTTCTTATTAATCCTATAATACATTTCACCCTAAATGTACTGCACATGCTCCTATACGGTTTGGGTGGGTAGTGATGGGGTGGGACTCAGGAGGAGTCGGACGGAGGTGCTGTGTCCTCTCAGTGGGGGTTCCTCAGTGGAAAGTAGGATACAACAGCAGTGACAACACACTAAATAAGAAAAAGGGGCACAGAAAAACAAACAAAACTGGGGGTTCTTGAAATTTAAAAGGTTGCAAATCACTGGTTTAGAAACTTTGCAAAATAAGTCGGGAGAGAGCAAACCAGATGAAATCGCTTCTCTTTGAAGTCTATTGCTGGTAAAACATTTTGCAAGCATGTCTTCTCCCACATAGATCCACGTCCAGGGACTCTAAAATAACCATATTTTGTGATAGCATCATTGCTACACGTGTTTGTTCAGTAACAGGTGTCTCGTCTCTCCAGCTCTCTAATAAACAGAAAGTAGGTTACATTGTTGGATTAGATCTGGAGAGACACGACTCCAACCAGGGCTGGTTGGGACCTATAGGTGGCGCTGCAAGCGAGATCCGTAGCGGCCACCCCTGCACATGTGCAGGGAGTTGCGCGCGTGCGTGCGCGATTTCGGGTATCTCCCGGTTATATAGTCGAATTCTAGGACATCTGGCACGGTTCTAACCGTTCTATACCCATCTATCCTCATGGAGGATTTAATACATTTTAACACACTTACCATTTTTTGGTGAGTGAGTTAGACACCTTATGCTTGCACTTTGCAGGCAGCTTACTGTCCGCAAGTAAAAGCCACGCTGGATCGCCGGACGCACTTTAATTTAATTGAATTAATTCATTCGGCATCATCATCCCCTCCGTCAATTATTATTAGTCCTTTTCCATCTGCAAACAACTCGAACGAAGTGAGCCAACCTGTCCATCTTGGTCCGAGAGTAACTTTTTAACTCCTTTTAACGTTCAACTCAGTCTTCAAACGTCCACACTAATCCTCGTCGCCAATGTTGTGTGCTTAACTTACAACTTATTAGTTAGTGTAACCTGCATTGAGTCATACACAAAGCTTGTCTTTTCATTCGTTTATTAAGTAAGCCACGCTCCTCTCGAGTCTCGACCAGCCGGTCTCATAACATAACATTGCGTTACATAACATTGTGTGTCTCTACACAATTCTGTTACCTGCTTCCTGTTACCTGTTTCTAGTCATGTGACCCAAGCAACCAATACATGACAGACTATCATGGCTTACTATCACCTGATGAAGGTCGTTCATGGCCGAAACGTCGTGTCCTGATTTAAATGGTATTTTAACAAAATAAACACTATTGGTGTAAAGACTGTGTGCAGACTTCTCCTTCTCTGTATGCATTGGAATGGGGGGTCAGATCAACATATAGAATGAATTCTGTACTGGCCATATATGGAGCGTGTCTTAAGTGTACAGGGTTTGATGAGGTCAGATCAACATATGGAATTTCAGAGTAGGTCAGCTCCATATATGGAGATCTAAGGGTGGCAGCATCTTGAGTGTATAGGGTTTGATGAGGGCCCAGGTAGGGCCGGGCCTTAATTTTCGGGCCTGTTGAGAACCGGCTGCCGGACGCGGCTGCACAAATAACTTTGGGGCAGGCCTGTCTAGAGTTTGAATGGTATCAGTCAAAAGGGAGACATCGAAGAGGTTGGATGGATGGGGAAGCAGGATCAACATATGGAATGTCAGAACAGGTTCTGATGCATATATCCATATATGGAGATCTACTAGCAGCTGGTCGCATTTACTATGACATCAGGGATCTACATCACTGATGATGTCACAAGACCTTGGCACCATATATGGGAGCTTGCCCCATGTATGGGGATTTTGAGTGATACACTGCATGACTGACAAAAAAACATACGATTTCATAGTAAATATGTGACCTATGGTCGCAACAAAAATAGCCAAACTCATAGACTGGCTATCTTCGGAAAAAAAATTACATTGTGGTTTCGCTTCTTTTACTTCAAGTAAAAATCACACTTGTTTGAAGTGAGCGGCACCTTTCATCACAATGACGACGTCCGTCTTGATGATGATGAGAACGTCATCATACATCAGACAGACAGACAGACAGACAGACAGACAGACAGACAGACAGACAGACAGACACACACAAAGCTGTGCATATATAGGAGCGCCGCTCAAAAATAGATCCGAGTACTTCTCTTCCTCCACTGCTCCCACGTCGATGTTATGTCCAGATACTCTGCGCCAAATAACCAACATCATTCATCTTCACCTATGGAAAGGAGCGGCGTATAAGCATGACAGGCTGACACGTACTGCGTGTGCCAAAAAAGAAAGAATTTGTAACGGTTGACGTTGACATGGTTGATGCTTTGCAGATTACACTGCAGTGCAGTTTCTGGGAAATGTTCTTTGAATTGTTCATTTCTTCTTCTTCTTCTTCTTAGAAAAACGAAGAAAAAAGACAGATAAATTGAGAAACATCTGTATTTCTGGTTGGCGCATATATTGCAACACTCCCAGGACCACAGAAAGCAGGGAATAAATAAGGAAAAATACAAATTGGCAACATTGAAATTAAAGCAAACAAAGGAGACTCCTTAAAAACTAACAATTTCCTTTTCTGGAAAAAATATACCTATGTGTGCTTGTTGGGACTTTCCAATAAAACAATAAATAAAATACACAATGTAGGACACCGTTTCGAACGTCATCGTGCGTAGGTGTTCAGTATCACGTCACTCCTTTTGCATGGGGGACTTTACAAGGCGTGTGTGTGTGTGTGGGGGGGGGGGGGGTGATCCGCAGGAGCAATTATCAGATTTAACTCTCGTCACCTGGGAGAAGAGAAGAATGCCCCACTGCCCTGGCACTGGCCAGCTTCCTGGTTGGTGTGTGCCAGGCATGAGTGACTCAGAGGTCACTGCAGAGTGTGTGTGTGTGTGTGTGTGTGTGTGTGTGTGTGTGTGTGTGTGTGTGTGTGTGTGTGTGTGTGTGTGTGTGTGTGTGTGTGTGTGTGTGTGTGTGTGTGTGTGTGTGTGTGTGTGTGTGTGTGTGTGTGTGCGTGCCTTGGGACAGGGGACTTTTCCTGGTGCGTCTCAGCTGGCAGCTCTGAAGAGCTTCCCATGTGACTCTTGTCCCAGTCCAGGCGCTCTGTGTTAACCAATTAAGCTGCACCGTAGGACAAATAGTGAAAATAGCAGATCTACAGGCTCACAACACATTGCGATGCGGCGAGATGGGAGCTTTCGCTATATTTTTATTTTTTTGCAGCCAAAATGAAGTCTCACCAGCTCTTGTTTGATGTTGGAATCTGATGGAGCGCTAAGGTTTGGGAGCTAACATGAAGAGCTCTCTGCTCGGCCCTAATTCCGCCCGCTGTTGCCAGGGCTTTTGTTGTCCTCCCCATGTTGACGCTTGTTAATCCGTACAGCGCCACTGGGCCGGTTCTGCCTCGCCACACCGTCCAGACAGAACAAAGACGAGCTAGTGGGCATTCCTCGTTGTGTGAAGGAACGTGGCCCTTGTCCTGTCCTGTGTGTGGGCCGTGCGTCGGCTATCTCACCACCGCCGCTCTCCGTTTTTTTATGACATTCAAACATTCTAAGCGGCCTTTACGCGTCGAGACCTCGTAGTTCATTAGCCCTTTATATCGCGGCGTCCCAATGAAAGGCAACGCCGTAGCGGCTGGCCTACATGGCCAGACTGGAGCCGCAGCGTTTGCCAGACTATTTCTCAGGCCCCCGCTGCCACATTGCGGTGTCTATAAATGTCAAACAATGCCCCCTTTTTAGGTCACTTCCCCAGAACTGTAAACCTATGGACAACTGCCTTTTTTTCTCCCTTGTTCTTCGGAACGTTGGTTTGATATAATGAAAGAATTCCAGGCTTTTTCGGTGGCTCAGCGTTTTTCTAAACACTAGCTGATGCTAATGTTTGCAAGGCAATGGGGGAGGGGCCCGTGACAATCAAAACCCCTCCCCTCCTCCCACACCACCAAACCTCCGTCACATATTTGATAATGCTGATCTTGTCTCCACCTGTTTATCTTTGTCCCGTCCCAGAGTCTGCTCCCTGCTCCCCGGCATGCTCCACAGTACGCCATTGTGCGCGAGAGACGCCAGGAAGTCAAGACAGAGTCCTCTGTCTGAGGGATGCCAAGATTAATTCTAATGCAAAGACGCCAGCACTAAATTATATTAGAATGCTTTGTAATTCTAATGTGTGCTGCATGGCTGTCTTTGGTGTCAGCCACCCACAGGCATTGATTTCAATTTAAATGGTATTGAATATGGTGAAATGAAGACTTTTAAGGTTTCTGTACAGTTTCCGAAGTCTTAAAAGAAAAAGAAAATAAGCAGTCCATGTGAAAAGTTTTTATCTCTATGCAGTCCAACTCAAGCATTGGCTTTGCACAAGCCATGGAAAGTATATCACCTGCATGTATTCTTCAGCTATGTGTATAGTTATTTTGCACATAGCCATTTAGTTTCCCTTGCCCAAAGTATTTCTATTGGGTGAACTCAGGTGAACCTATTGTAAGCCATCTGGTAACGTGGGACAGTAAAGCCTTTGGGTTGAGAATGTGTTGCTCTAACAAGAGAAAGATAACATACCGGTAACTATTACTGAGCATCTAATTGCTCTGAATTGTGTGTGCGTGTGTGCGTGCGTGCGTGCGTGTGTGTGGGTTGGCATGGTGGGCTTATCCTGGGTTAGCCTGAAATGATGGGTCTGTTGTTTGAAGTGCCTTGTGACTTGGCATGGCCGTAGACAAGCTGTAAGGAGCTTCTTTTCGTGTGACCCTCTTGTTTGAACATCACTCACTCGAGGACTGAGTGTCACACCCTGCTCTTTGAGCATGCTGCGAATCTCATCAGACTCAGTCCCATAGTTTCATATTTATGCTTGTGCACAGCCCACTCTGCAAGACTTCAAACGGTGGGCTCCTCGAGAAAGAATCGACTATAGCCGGAGCACCTGCCAGCGTTTGGAAAGTGATGGTAGAAATGACAGGGTGTGACAGGTCCCCGCCTGCTCGTTGCCAAGGCCTGTTCGTTTTGCACTTGAACGCACTGTTTTTGTGAAATTATATTGCCGCGGAATGAAACGGAGCACGTTTCGGTGAATTCCGAGAAAGGTGGAAACGATAGTCCTCGGCCATCGCTCTTTTTCGAGGCGGTTTCCCCCCGGGGATGTGGCGCGAGAACGCCCAACTTGACTTCAAGGAAAGACAACACGGTTCCCCGCCTCGCTTCGGCGGGACGAACACGCGTGCTTTCCTAAAACAATACAGAGGAGCAGTCAGCTTCAGTTACCGTGATAAAGAATAACACTAGCATTTTCCCTCAGCAACGGTGGGCGAGCACATTTTCTGAGCACATTATAGTTGATATTTCCAGCTAATGTTTCCAGTACAAGCCCTGATGACTAATGATGGGTCAAGGGTGTGTGGGTGTTGTCATCCGCCTGGCAGCGGCTTGCGTTGGGGCCTTATCGCTCCACTTCCTGTGTCATCTCTCCACACCCGGGCCCTCTAATGCAGGATTTGTTTTGGGTACTTCTGCCTGGTTGGTTGGTCATCCTTGGTGACTCTTTCCTTTTCAACTTTGGGGTTGTTCTATGTGTGTGTGTGTGTGTGTGTGTGTGTGTGTGTGTGTGCGTGCGTGCGTGCGTGCGTGCGTGCGTGCGTGCGTGCGTGCGTGCGTACGTGTGTGTATGTATCTATGTATCTATCGATCTATCTTCTCTTTGCCTCCATTTACCTTTGTCTCTCTATCTCCCTTTGTCTCTCTCTCTCTCTCTCACTCTCTCTCACTCTGCTCTCCTGCGTTGATGTGCATCCTCTTCCCCAGAGGGAGTATCAAGCTCCTAACCTCATTGAGGTGTAACTTCTCCCTCGAACCAAGATGTCCCAACAACGCCCCCGCCGCTGAAGGATCCCGTTGTCGTCAGCAGGAAACAAAAGTGTGGGAGTGATAAACAAAAGGAGCTATGGGGTCAAGCTTCGTCTTACGATGAATAAAGCTCCTTGCATCACAGAGACATCGTTATTGTGGTTTGGTGCTGTACAGAAACCCGTCTTCTGCGGTTTCACCTCCCTTGCATGAGTTTTCAGAAATCCCCCACACACATATCCCTTAACAAGTTTCTAGTCCTTTGACTGCTTAAATGTTTTCCTCAGACAACCAATTGTGCCCGTGAAGCAGTTGTCACAGTGTTTAACCGCATGAACCCTAAAGCGTCCCTATTCTGGGCATGTCATAACTGGCCAACATTCAGTGGATCTACACGTTACAAACTTGTAGATCAGCTATTTCCGACAAAGACATGAGGGTGGGGTATTGGGGGGCCAAGGAACAAGTATAGATGGATGAATGTAGGCATTAGTTTATTATAGTTAAGTTTATGCATGGCTTTGGTGTGGTTTCAGAATGGAAACAAGTCCCCTGGACTTTTTTTTAACAAAGTATTAAATCAAACAAAAGTCACAGTCAGGTTAAAGATCTGGGAGGGGGATTAGTTACTGAGATTACACTTTGTTCAGCTCCACTCACCGGCGCCATTACTGTCGGTATACACACTAACTCTGCCTATAGTTCTGTGAGGACGCTGACTGCGGGACTGGCCGATGTTTAAATTGGCACAGAGAAATGTTTCCCAATGGCTTTGAGACACAACAGATAGCAGATCCCATCAACATGAGGCAATGACTTTTATGGTTGATTCCTTTATGGAGGAAAGACTCAGTAACGCATATTAAAACATCATGAGCTGCTTTGCATTGTATTGGGCAACAGGTCCAACTCAAACGCAACAAGCCATTTCATGGCACACATGAGACAGTCCTTTTGTGTGTGTTTGTGTGTTCTTGTTCTCGTAAACAGATTTTGGTGACCGTCGATGTGCAGTTCCAACTATCTCTACATGCATCTGCAGACAAAACTAATGTTGGGTTTATTGGCAAGCTCAGAAGCTCGCCTTTCCTTCAGCGAACATAACTCAAAAATATGTTTACAGCGACATCCGACTGGCGGAGCAGGTCACATTTGGTCTACATTCCAAAATATATCTACAGCATATTAAAGTCTATAATTTGGCACTTGATATGCCTTTTAAAATCATAAATTATGCATTGTGGCAATAGCAATTTCCAAACTGCCAGTCTTTTCAGCATTATAGTGTTGAGCTCTCGTATGAATCAGTGTCTCCATAAATCTGTCAGTGCGCCCGACTGTCTGCCGTGTGTAAAAGTGAAAAACATACGCACAAATGAAACCCTCCGTCTTGGATTTCGCGAGGCATTGTGCTCCCACTGTCCGAACACAATGTGTATCATGTTCTCTCCATTTGTGCCGTTATTGTGACATTTTACTCCTCACAATGAGATTAGTCAGAGCAGGCATATTTGCCCTCAGACTCAGAAACCCAATCCCAGAGTGTCTGACCCGCTGAAAGGAACCAAATGAAGATGAGAAATGAGATGAGTGTTACTAGTACGATATATAGGCGTTCTACTCCAGCAGAGCGTTAACTAAGCCCAATCTACACTGTTGAAGGAAACATAATGGATGCGTTGGCTATAAAGATAACCGGTCAATTAACCTATTAAAACCGGGAAAGCATCTGTGTCATTTTAGATTGTAGCTGAAAAGCATGATTTTATACTTTGACTAGACAAAAATAGCACATATACAAGCTCATATCCTGTCACTTTGTGCCATGCTATATTAGCTTGTTGATCTGCTATTTTTTAATCGTGAAAAATTATGCAAAACTTAAATCTTTGCTTCTGGGGAGTGGGGATCCTATTTTGAGATGGGGGTCAGTGGGAGAATTCATATCATTTTTGGGGTCCTTGAACAGATTAGCTCCGTGGTAAAAAGTACCGTAGTTTCTTCCAACTTAGACTCCTAGCCCAAATCAAACCTTATCTCCCCCCTAAACAATTGAAAATGGCCTTATTTGGCTTTATTGGCTTTATTTCATCATGGCTGGATTACTGTAATGCTTTGTATGTAGGCATTGCACAGTCCTCACTTAGGCGAATGCAGCTGCTCGCCTCCTTACCTGCACTAGGAAACGTGACAACATCACCCCCATTTTAGCTAGATTGCATTGGCTCCCTGTCAAATTCAGAATTGATTTTACGGATCTTTTATTTGTCTATAAATCTCTACATGAGCTGGCCCCTCATATCTATCTGAACTCTTGGAGGATTATACTTCAGCCAGACCTTTGAGGTCTGCCGGCCAGCTGGTTTTCACTGTTCCCCCAACTAATTTAAGATCTAGAGATGATCGTGCCTTTGCTGTTGCAGCACCCACGCTCTGGAATAGCCTCCCTTTTAATATCAAAAGTGCACAGTCCATTGAGTTGTTCTCTTCTCAAATCTCATCTGTTCTCTATGGCTTTTAATCATTCCTGATTTTTTGTTGTCGTCAGAATGTCAGTTGATCTGTCTTGTTGCCATGCATAATTGTTTTGATGTTTTTTGATTTTATAGCCATACATGTTGTATTGTGTAAAGCACAGCATGTACTTTCCTTCGGGTTAATTACGTCTATAATATAGCAGTACTTCAGCTGAAGTCCTCTACTACTTGACCAAAACATAAATTACACACACAAATAAAGCTCTAAATCATGTGGATCTCAGAGTGTACATGCAAAGATGTGGTTCCAATGTGGATCTCAGAGCGTACATGCAAGACAGATACAGACAGATACAGTTCAATCACCTATCTATAGTGGCATGGCAGGGTCGTCCTCTTCCCTGAGCCAGCTGAAAACCTGACCGCATACCAACATGTTGTATTGTGTAAGGCACACCATGTACTTTCCTCCGGGTTAATTACGTCTATAATATAGCAGTACTTCAGCTGAAGTCCTCTACTACTTGACCAAAACATAAATTACACACACAAATAAAGCTCTAAATCATGTGGATCTCAGAGCGTACATGGCAAAGATGTGGTTCCAATGTGGATCTCAGAGCGTACATGCAAAGATGTGGTTCCAATGTGGATCTCAGAGCGTACATGCAAAGATGTGGTTCCAATGTGGATCTCAGAGCATACATGCAAAGATGTGGTTCCAATGTGGATCTCAGAGTGTACATGCAAAGATGTGGTTCCAATGTGGATCTCAGAGTGTACATGGCAAAGATGTGGTTCCAATGTGGATCTCGGAATTCATGCCACACCAGCCTGTTCTGGATCAGGGTCCTCTTGGAAATCTTGCAAATTGAAGCCCACCCAATGGCTGCCTTGTTATGCGGTCAGGTGTTTCTATTTATCGTATCACAGTGAAAAACGTTTTTGACAGATGCTTTAGTCAAGTAGGATACTGTACAAAGTACAACTCGAGTAGCCTACTTACGTTTTCTTAAACTACTAGATCCCAATGCATTGTGAGCGTTGTGAGCTTGTAGATCTGTTATACTGTGAGTATATGATGCCAACATACTTTTACTGAAGTAAAAATGTAATACATTACGTTTACTTGTAAAGAGTAAACATATTTCTATATTGTGGCATTTCTACTTTTATTTAACCCATTTTGAGCTGACATCAGATTCTAAAAATGTCTTCTACATCCTGACAAAATAGCAGACCTACAAGCTCGTAGCGCGCCACTCGGTGGCGCGCTATGAGCTTGTAGATCTGCTATTTTTCAATAGCTAAAGCATAACATAATGCTATCCCCAAAAGGGGTCCGGCCAGAATGGGTTAAGTAAAACATCTGAGTACTTCTGCCAACACTGACCACATGCATACACCCCGGCCTCCTTTTTATTTATTTGAATTATTGTTTGCCAAATCCCTGATCCCAACCAATGCAATTACACATAAGGTTATGCAATCAAGTGCTATTATCATGTCATCACCACAAGTCTCCTCTCCTTGCCAGCATCATCACTGATGCTAATCCAATCAGCATGGCCGTGCGATTACCTCAGACTACCTGCGCACCATTTTCACACCATGAAAATTATGCTCCCTGCACATGGAATGTTTAGGTCACAGCCAGGCGCCCAGAGCGATAGCTAAGACAGTGGTGGATGTGTTTACATTCACCAGGCATGCAATGCTGGTCTTAGATCATGCTGGATTTCACGTATGCATGCACAAAAATAGACACAGAGTACAAAAGACACGCACGCTCTGACGCACACAAGCAAGCACACACACAAGCACGTGTGCACATGCGCACGCACACACACACACACACACACACACACACACACACACACACACACACACACACACACACACACACACACACACACACACACACACACACACACACACACACACACACACACACACACACACACACACACACACACACACACAGAATAGTAAGCAAGCAGGGACACATTGTCAGGTGAAATGAGCTGGATAGAACGTGTAAGTGCAGGTAAAGCCAACATCTCATCCAGTAGTATAAGTCATATGTATGCTATGCACATTTCTGTTTTCTAATATGTAAAAGGGACATTGTTATGACCTGACTTCTGTTTATCCTAAAAGGTAACAGTGAGCCTATACTATAACCGTAACATATAGCCTATCATATGGACAGTGGTGGAAAGTAACTAAGTACATTTACTTAATACTGAATTAAGTACATTTGAGGTATTTTTACTTTACTTAAGTATTTCCAATATCCAATACGTTTATTTCTACTCCACTACATCTCAGATCCTATTTCTTTTACTCCACTACATGTATTTGACAGCTTAAGTTACTTTGTAGATTTTGATTATTATTACAAAACAAACCCACTTCAGCCCTATACATTTGCCATTTGAAAATAGCCAATCTACAAGATCACACTGTGTCGTGATGCAACGCATTGAGAGCTTGTAGTTCTGCTATTTTCAAAAGATCTGTATACATTTGAAAACTTGAAATGAGACATTCTGCATAAAGAATACTTTCTACTTTTGGTCCTACTTTAAGTATATTTTGATGCTAATACTTTTGTACTTTTAGTACAAGTAATTTTTTTATTCCAGACATTTACTTGTAACAGACGTATTTCTATATTGCAGAATTTATACTTTTACTCAAGTACAAAATGTGAGAACTTTTCCACGACTGCGTATGGATATCTCTGAACAGCATTCAGTACATTGTGCAGCTATTGTGTTGCCAGCCCCGAGGACACAGCTCAGTTGAACATTTCTGTAAAATCCCTCCATCTCTTGTAATGGAAAATCCTAACCATAAAATCATACTCACATTAAAAACCCCATGGCATCAGAGCAAAGACACTTGTCTTGTCTTCAAAACATATTAGACCCACAAATATATCTTCTTTGACATACACAAAAAAAGATACACATGCTGGATTCATTCTTAAATGTCTTCACAAATCCTCAAATTGTATTAGCTTCATTTTCCTTGAGCTTTGGGGGCCTACATTGTTGTGACTTGTGATGGTAAAGCAAGTCAGAAAGAGGTTGTTTTCAGATTGATCATACCCCAGAGCAGAGGAGTAGAATTTCTTTCTGGTTTGGTTTCCTCTGCTCTCCACAAAACCATAGTCTTGTCAACCATTACCATTTGAATTACATGCATGGCTCAGACCGTTTTTTCTGATCACCTTGGATCAGTCTCCTCTATTTTGGAAAAATAGATGTTGGATACTGAGCTAGCGGCCTAATACTGGTCAGTACGGTGCTGAACACATCAGAGCCCACTATGGAAAACTAGGGGCCCAAAAAAACGCATCTTCAATTAAACCTGTAAAAAATGAAGCTCAAAGCTCAAAAAACTCTTAGTCCTCTACTACTTGACCATGTTTTGGTCAAGTAGTAGAGGACTTCAGCTGAAGTACTGCTATATTATAGACGTAATTAACCGGGAGGAAAGTACATGCTGTGCTTTACACAATACAACATGTACAGTATGGCTATAAAATCCAATAATAACCCATATTACAAATCTATCAATCAGTCTGTGCCACGTTCCACAGGAACTCAAGATGGCACGTGTAATCCCCCTGCACAAAAAAGGAAGCAAATTGGACACTGGAAATTACCGACCTGTTTCCATCCTGTGTTCCACATCAAAGATCATTGAAAGACTAATCTACGAACAGATCAGCAATTACCTAGACAAACACAATCTACTGTTCGACTTCCAATCTGGTTTCAGAACATCCCATTCCACTGACACATGCCTACTGTTCCTGAACGACTACATCAAACGCGAGGTAGACTCGGGCAAATACTGCGGCATGGGCATGCTGGACCTTCAAAAAGCATTTGATACCGTAAATCATTCAATACTACTAGACAAACTGGAGGCGATAGGTTTCGATAGTACATCAGTAAGTTGGATGAAATCCTACCTGGAGGAAAGAGAACAAATAGTAGACATAAACGGAACTATGTCTTCCACCCTTCCAGTGAACTGTGGGGTTCCCCAAGGAAGCATACTCGGGCCATTACTATTCTTACTATACATTAATGAGTCCAGTTTGTGACAAGAGATGGATAAGTGTTTACTGTGTTGAGTGTTGTATTTAATGTTTAAGATCAATCAAACAAAATTCTTATCACACAAGAAAAATGGCCAATTCCTTAGACCTATGAGTGCCGCCTGTAATTGCAAATTGTTCCTGTTTGCAGATGACTCAGCTCTCCTGATATCGGGAGAAGACAAAACTCAGGTTGAGGAGATGCTCAGTTCGGAACTCACCAAAATCAGAACTTGGCTTACTGATAAACTCTCATTACATCTTGGTAAAACAGAATCCATTATTTTGGGGTCTAACCACTCCCTTAGTAGCCTGGAACTCACCTATGCTTTTTATGGCATAGGCAGCTCCCGGCAGGATCCGCCAGGAGAAACTATGCGCAGCTGCTAGACATGAGACTAATTAATTAGAGCGACAGAGAGAGAGAAGTGTGTGTGTGTATATGTGTGTGTGTGTGTGTGTGTCAATTTAACAAAGGTGCAGACGATCAGAAATCAGCAGAGAGTGAGTGATGTTTGCGCTACTCTATGCCGAATTGAAGTGGACTCGGACCCAGACTTTTTTTTTCTCCCTGCAGGAAATAAAAACGTCTGGGTTTCCGAGGCTACTCCCTTAGTAGGGTAAATTATTTCAGTGTCAGAATTGACGACATTGTAATTGCTAGCAAAGTAGAGTAGATTACATATCTGGGCTGTATCCTAGACAACAAGCTGACAGGTGAAGGCATGGCAACAAGGGCGATCAAAAAAGTAAATCAAAGGACAAGATTCTTGGGGAGAATCTCCTCCTTTGTTAACAAGAGGGCTCTCAGGACATTAGCTGGAGCTCTTATTCAGCCCATATTTGACTACGCCTGTAACTCCTGGTTCTCGACCATCTCAATGTCACAAACAATTAAGCTTCAAACCTCCCAGAACAAACTAATCCGACTCCTTCTAGGCCTAGGGCCCATGACCCACCTTTATGAAACGCATTTTGATGGCATAGGATGGCTCCCGGGTAGAAGACAGAGTCAAGCAGTTGAAAATGGGGCTGACATTCAAAATTGTAAATTCAGCCCTGCCCTCTGTGCCCTCAGTCCCCATTTACTTAACTGATTACCTCACAAAGGTGAGCAACTCTCACAGCCACAACACTAGAGGGAGTATAAATAATGATCTGGTGCCACCCACATATAAAACAAATATGGCCCATATTTGTTCTATATGTGGGTGGCACCAGATCATTATTAAATTCACTTTCCACAGCACTGCCACTCAGGTGTGGAATGCCCTGCCCCCTTCCCTCAAAACAAATCACTGGCTTCCTTTAAAACCGGTCTGAAAAATCACTGATCAATGTCAGCGGGTCAAAATGAGAGAAGATGACTGCCCAACCTCCCTATACCTATACCCCCCCTCCCCTCCGAGTGATTTATTTGTATTTAGATTTTTTTTGTACTTCCACCTGTACATAGTTATCATGTTTTTGAGATATCTCGATTATTGTCATCATTGTGTTGTGAATGAATGCATGGGACCCGAATGGAAACAAGACCGCAAAGTCTTTTTTTCGGTGCTATCCTTTTGGATCAATGTGCTTTGACTGTACCATGTACTGTTTTGCATTTGTTATTGTGTTTTTGTGTTTTTTTCATAAATTAACGCCACACAAAAGCATCAAAAGTAGCAGATGCTTATACAGTAGATCTCCTGCTTTTGCTGTTTTTGAATTTGAATCCTGAAAAGTAAGAGTTTTGGACATCTAGGTTTCCATCCGACAGAGACGATTATGCATCTGTCTAAGGAATTGGCCATTTTTCTTGTGTGATAAGAATTTTGTTCGATTGATCTTAAACATTAAATACAACACTCCAGTGTTTTATCGTAAATATACGCCAAACTTTGTTAAATGTAGAGTAAGTGACAATTTTGGTTTAAACAAAAAGTTTTTAGTTAAATAGTAAAATCACTATATTCTGATAGTAATTATTGTTATATAGTGTTTGTTCAGTAAACACTTATCCATCTCTTGTCACAAACTGGACTCATCACTGTCTTCAGCTCTGACCTCATCTGATACATTTGTCACCAGTCTTTACGTCAACGGTTAAGCCAAGGCCACCCACAGACCCCAAGGCTCATACATACTCCAGTTGTTGGTGATAGCTTATCACCGCGGTGTAGTTTTTAAAGGGTTGGAAAACTACACCATTACGTCAGTCGCGGTGATGATCAGCTATCACCGCGGACACAGACCCATCTCTCTGTTTTTACTATCAGACAAGTCTTTTCACTCTGGAGCTATCACCCCGTTCACTGATTGGTCTAGATTAGAAGTTGGGTAAACCACATGGAGGCGGGGTCAATCCTTAGGGACATCACCGCGAGTATGATGGCCTCAACTCTTATCACCGTTTTAGGTGATAAGCTATCACCTAAAACGGTGATAACCTATCACCAAAAACTGGAGTATGTATGAGCCTTTGACTCTGAAGGGTCTATTTGGAATCATAGTATTATCATACGCTATCATCATCATCAT
Organism: Electrona antarctica; assembly: GCF_951216825.1. NCBI lineage: Eukaryota > Metazoa > Chordata > Actinopteri > Myctophiformes > Myctophidae > Electrona > Electrona antarctica. The sequence goes on along the minus strand of NC_136794.1, from coordinate 37,089,659 downwards.
CATCATCATCATCATCATTTTTCGACCGCGGTCGAGATCATGGATTTCACAATGCCAAGCCAGACTTTCCGGTCCTTCATTGCCATCCCCAGTACCTGCTTACTGATGCATGTGTCCCTAGCGATGACATCAGGGAACGACCTCTGGTCTGCTTTGAGGCAGGATTCCAGAGAAGAAGGGAAGATATAACCACATTGTCAGCTCTGTAGCAGTGGCCGGAAAACTGTGTTCTTCTGGATCGGACTAGTGAAGAAACACGGGGTACATTGCCATATATTATAGATTAGTCGATGGGTGGCTCTTCCAAGAGAGATTTTGCGCTCTCATTAGAAGGCAGGTGTAAGTGCCATCCAACCGTTTCTCTAATTTCTTTGAAAGAGTCCATGTCCAGAGTAGAATTGGCTCGACGGTCGTCCTAAATATTTTTACTTTGAACATCTTACTAAGCTGCATGGGATGACCAGATCATAGGAAGCAATCTCTTTTCTAAGATCGTACCAAGACACCACTGTTACATAGACCCGCCGGGTCTAGGGATGACGAGGTCCAAATGGATTCGTATGGACCCATTTCGTTCCAAATAAGCACAGAGGATTTTACAGTGTAGATTGTGGGGTCCCAGAGGTGTGTGTATGTGTATGTGTATGTGTATGTGTATGTGTATGTGTATGTGTATGTGTATGTGTGTGCATGCACGCGCACACAAGTGTGTGTTGTTACTTCTGTGTTGTATACTAAATCTTGTGGATCAGCTACTTTTCATACTTTTGTGTGACGCTTTAAAGTATGTTTATTTCCAAAATAAAACAAAAAAATAAAAAAACGTTATGGAGTTGAAGAGGTTCCGAGTCTTTCGACACCAACGATATCAAACAGGTTTTTTTATAAGAACTTCTTCTAACCTTGAAATGAAAACAGATTGAGAACCACTGTCTTACACCGTTCCTTGTGACTGAACCAATAAGTCACATGAAGCTAAGCTTCTTAGGATCCCCCCAAAACCCAGCTGGCAGCCAGGCCCCCGGGATAGCTTGATTGGGTCCCCTAATTACCCGGAAGCCTCAGGGGGCTATTTGTATCCTGACTGACAGAATCTGTGTCGCCACTTTGTCATGGCTTGGGTTTGGTTTCATGGGTTGGGTTGGGGCAGTGTTGATTTCATAGACTAAAACTATGACGAAAATATGATCTTCGGCTACCATTTTTCAAATATGTTCTTCGGCTACCATTTTTCACTGTCGAAAACTAAATATAAACGGACAAAAACTACGTCGACAAATAAAAACTAGACAAAAATGTTAGGGACGACTAGTGGAGGAGAGATCCAGTCATTTTATGTTTGGCTGCGTGTGGTGTCACACTCCGAAATCAACAAGCTCACTTGTAGTATAGCTGATCTACAAGCTTGTAGATCACTATTTTTTGGCACACAGCTAAGTATAAATCAGGAATTACGACGCCGTCAATGTCTACCAAAATATTTGTTGTCGACTTAATCAACTGTAGTTGATATAAATCTTATGGCATTTAGTCTATGGTAAAACTAGACTAAAACTAAAATATTTCAGATGACTAAAATGACCAAAAGACTACGACTAAAACTAAATCACAATTTGCTGCCAAATTAACACTGGTTGAGGGGGAGAAGGAGGGGGGGGGGGGGGGGGGGGCGTGGTCAACAACATGTGGGCCTGCTTTCCACATTTGACTGCTAAGCCATGGTATGGTATCAGCTTGCACTCATTTGAGAGGTCGAGACTTGTGCAGCCTTGTGCGTTCAGCCTACCGCGACCCTTGACCCCGTGCGGACACTTGCTGCGGTCTTTGCGAGCCAACAATGGGCCCCATTCAGAGGAGCGGGGCAACCTGCAGAACATCTGCTGCCCTGCGCAGAGGCTGGACTGTGCTGCCCATCACGTGTCAGCCATCAAATAGAGCAACTAGTGGTCCGCGGACCACCAGTGGTCCTTGAAGGGGGTCCCGGGTGGTCCCCAGCTAAATGATGAGAGTTGGTAACCAAATGGACCCTTATAGACCCGTACGGGTCCATTTGGTTTAATTTTACACTCTCAAGAGTGAAAACATCAGCATTACTTAAGTTAATTCTACACACTTAGAGAACGTAGATGAATTGTTTTTTTATCGTTTGCCTGTTATCTCAATTGAAATGTGGACATTATTTTATTTTTTAGTTTGGGGTCTGAGAGGCTAAATCTCATCAAATGGTGGTCCGTGGCTCAAATGCAGAATACATAATGGGCCTTGATATGAAAAGGGTTGAAAACCACTGGAATGGCAAAGAGCACTGTTTCCCAAACAGTGGGTCCGGGACCCATTTGTGGGTCGCGGGCACATCTTCATGGGTCCCTTTATTTCTTGTTTCCTAAATTTTTGGTTTTAATTATTGTTATTTCAAAACATTATGAAAAAAGGAAACATTTTCATGAATTAGAATAAAATAAAATATTTTTTTCAGTAATATCATGAAGAAATCAACAAAGAATCTAAGAAATTCCATAAATTAGAAAACAAATGTTTAAGATGTAGTGAAGATATCTACAAAAAATATCTACAAGCTCACAAGCGCGACGTGAAGCGACGCATTGTGAGCTTGTAGATCTGCTATTTTCACTAGTTTGGGTCGTGGGCAAACACCTAATTTCTCTTTTGGTTCACGGGCTAGAACCACTGCACTAGATCAGTCAGTGTGAGTGTCAGTTTGGAACCCATTTTTATGGGTCACAAATAAATATGATTTATTTTTCTTTCTTTATTTATTTTTTCCATTGGAGACCACTGAACTAGATGTTGCCTCGCTTCTTTCTCCTAATCTCTGTGCTCTTCCATGCAAATATCTAATCTCTGTCGGGTGGAAACCATTATGTCCAGTCCACTCCACACAGCTGTTATACTTTTCAGGATTCAAATTTAAAAGTAGCAGATCGACAAGCTGAAAACGTGTCGCTTCGTGCCACGATTCGAGCTTTGCACATCTGCAACTTTTGACGTGTTTGTGTGACGCTGTAGTAGGATCGAGTACGAGAGTTAAAATAGCCTATGGAGGTTTCCGCCCAACAGCAACGTTATGTTAAAAACTTAAAATGTATCAAAGCTGCTTCCTTTTTTTCCCAGGAGCCTACGCGGTGAACTGAGTGGTGCAACTATACTTATCTACACACTGGCACACATAATGTCAATCAGTGGTGCTCATACATACGGACTATACACACTCATACTCATACATACGGACATACACACCCATACTCATACATAGACACATAGGGAAACCCGCGGCCAGTCATAGGAGCATTGGCACCGCTCAAAAAGCAAGTGGACCAGTATTTTACAGGGCAGTGTGAAGCTGATAATGAGATGGGCTTGCGCTCACACGGCTTTACTTAAGTGTGATTGAATTATATTTGTAGACTACTATTGGAATGTGGTAAACCACGTTCAACCTGGCTGTGCCTATTTTGGGCTGGGAAGAAATTTAAAAAGTAAAAAAATCCAAACATTTGAGAGACTGCTTCATATTAATTTCGTCTGCCTATATTTCCCGTGCGCACACAGCTTTTACGTCAGCACAAATTAATCAGTGTTCACCCAAGAAAGATAAAAATAGTTCTAATTTCTGTTCCATGCTGTGATAAGCAATAAGGCTCATTCATTATAACGTTGATGAATTTGCACCGAGTGCATTTTTTAAGCCAGACCCTAAAATAACAAATGAAGCTGCTCTGTTTATTTTGATATGATCCAGATGCTTCTTTCTCCCAGCTGAGCTAAAATAGATACATGACTCTGGGCTACCAACAGTTTGCTGAGCTCTGCAGATTCTAGCCATGGATATTATATATTATTCTTAGTCACCAGATCAAACATGCATGCTTCTCACAGTCAACAACGAAAGCAGCAAAACTGCTAACTGTGAGGCAGTTATTGTAGTTCATTAGTTAGATTAGTTTTAGTTTCCTATAGCTTCTCTTGTTGGATTTAGCTTTTCACCTTTGGCGTTTCATTTTTGGTTTAGTTTCAGGAATTTGCTAGTTTTTGTTTAGTTTGAAGTCTTGATTTTAGTATTTCAGGTATTAGTATTAGTATGAGGAAAGCTTTGTTTTATAGAAGCAAGAAGGTTGGATGAAAGAATGCATTGCAGTTGTTATGGTGGTGGAGAAAAACAAAAACAGATTATTTTCCATGCTATCCTATGTAGCTTTAGTTAATTTTAGTTTTACAATGTTTCCTATTGTTCATTTTATTTTGTATTTAGTTGTTGTTGACATTGTCTTTGTTTCTGTTTCTGTTAAAATGACAGCATTTAGAACATGTTAGTTCGTTTTAGTCTTCGTTTTAGTTAGTTTGAAATACACATAAAAAGTGTCCTTTCTGGGGTGCCGCACTGCCGGGTACATGCCTTGTGAGTTGCAAGAACCCGAGTTTGAATAGGCAGACTATTGTCATGGCTCCCCTCTTTCTGCAAGCAGTTTTCTGTCTATATACACTTTCTGAATACAAAATCATATACATACTGTACTGATTGGTAGTATAATCAGGAATCATCAACACTTGCTATGCATCCCATATTTATAACGCATTATGAACACACTTATAACTAAGACATTATAATATTCTCATAAACATTTATAATTATATTATAATGACTTATAATACTATTTAATCATTATACTACTTATAATACTTCATAACTTGTATTCCATGTTTATAACGCATTATACAAAATATTATAAGACAATATTATTTTCTCATAAACATTTATAATAATATATAAGAACTTAAAAATAATCATAACCTTTATCATAATACATTATAAAGCTTTTTTGGGATGTGTTACCTAAATTTGTATTAATCTTTAGGGCCCCAAATGACTATTTCAAACAGGGGAGTCATATTTTGACATCACCCCCTCCCCATCTAATTATTGGACAGTATTAGGATGTTGATATTCATTTTGTATTCATCTTTAGGGCCCAAAACCATACCATAGAAAGCACTAGTGTCTATTTCAGTATTATAATACTTGACATTAATAAATAAGTCATTATAATAAGCTTTATAATGTGTTATGATAAAGGTTATGATTATTTACAAGTACTTATATATAATTATAAATGTTTTTGAGAAAATTATATTGTCATAATGCGTTATAAACATGGAATACATAGCAAGTTATGAAGTTATGAGAATATTATAATGAATATTATAATGTCTGTTTAGAAGTGTGTTCATAATGCGTTATAAACATGGGATGCATAGCAAGTGTTGGACAAACCTCTAAGTCCAACTTGAGATAGTTTTTTTGTTTTTCCATTTCCTGATAAGTCAATATTTGGACATAGCTGGTAACTGTCTGTCATCAGAGATATACTGTATACCTATTATTATACTCACTGCTGCTGCACAGTGCACTAATGTATACACTGTACATTTTTGATATATGGCTAGTGTTGTCTCTCGCCTGGCTGCCCAATAGACTGTCATTCTAAGTGTTTGACCTTGTGTATGTTTGTCATTCCAAGTGTTTGACTTTGTGTATGTTTGAAATTGAATGATGTCTGACATTATGAAACGTCTAAAGGTTAAAACGTAAAGCTGTTAAGGGTGACACACTAATGAAGTGCTTGCTTCTTTGTTTTCTCCTTTCGTTTGTTTGTCCAGGCTTTTACAGTCAATTATTATTGTCATTGTGTGACTTACAGCACTTTGTCAATCGAATAATCACAATAGACTAATCACTGAGGAATCTATTGAGCTGAAAAAGCATTTCATGTTTACTAAAGAGGTGGAGAGACTGACACCTGTTACTGAACAAACGCTCTATAGCAAAAACACTATATGATAATATAGTGACCAAAATATAATTTACAACACTTTGTAAATGATACTGTCAACATTGTGTTGTTGACATTGTGCTTAGTTGTTTTCCTTGTTTTCAACACTTGGATGGCACATAACTTTCTACAGCTCAACCCAGACAAAACTGAAATCCTCATCATTGGCCCAGAGGCTAGTTCCCACACCATTCGGCAGTCCCTTGGCCCACTGGCAGCAAATGTCAAATCGACAGCCAAAAACCTGGGTGTACTTTTTGACAGTAGGATGACCCTTGAGTCCCATGTCAAAAAAGTTACCCAGGCATGTTTTTATCACTTACGCAACATTTCCAAAATAAAGTCTATTCTCACTCCCACTGACCTAGAAAAAATTATGCACGCATTTGTCTCTACCCGCCTTGATTATTGTAACGGACTCTATACCACTCTAAGCAGCTCCTCATTATCCAAACTTCAACTTGTACAGAACACAGCAGCCAGAATTCTCACCAACACCAACCGTCGAGCACATATCACCCCAGTGTTAGCCACACTCCATTGGCTGCCCATCAAGGCTAGAATAGATTTTAAAATCCTTTTAACTACTTTTAAAGCCCTACATGGACTGGCCCCACCCTACATTACTGATCTTCTGCCCCCCAAGGTCAATGTGAGATCCCTGCGGTCCTCTGACAAAGGCCTCCTAATAGTTCCTGGGACTAAGCGAAAGACAAAGGGTGACCGTGCTTTTGCAGTAGTTGCACCCACATTATGGAACGCCCTACCTTGCACTTTAAAAAACGCTGAGTCTGTCGATATTTTTAAGAGTTTGTTGAAAACGTTTTTATTTCGTAAACATTTTCCTGATTTTATTTGACCTTCTTGATTATGTGTTCTTATTGTTTGTTGTTGTACACTGTCCTGTTGTAATTTTGATTGATTTTATTGTGTTCATTGTACAGCACTTTGTAACCTTGTTAAGAAAGGTGCTTTATAAATAAAATGTACTTACTTACTTACTTGTGTCTGTCTTTCTCGATTATTTACAAGTAAAAGTCTGGAATTCAAAATGTACTAGAGCAAAGTACAAACGTTTTGGTATCAACATAATAGTTAAATTACAAAAGCAGAAAGTACTCATCATGCAGAATGTCACATTTAACTGTTTTTTTAAGCATCAGTAATTTAGTTGTTGAAATGGTGTTTTTTCAACGTCTAATCTAAGCCTATAGCCGTTGAAAAGACGTTCACTTTTAGACCAGTTATAACCTGGTTTTAGACGGCCTGTTAGGCGTATATTTTAGATGTCTAATAGCCCGGAAAATGCTCAGTGGGTAGTATATAGCCCTGAGGGTCTCCACTCTTTACATACTTTACATGTGCATTTATGTACAGAGTTCAATAGAATGTCCAATATAAACCTATAAAAGCTATGTAGCATGGTTTTGCTTTGTTATACGTTTTGCTTGCAGGTGCATCTTTTTCTTTGTCTTTTTTAGACAATTGTAAAATCTTTATTCCGTGCCAAACCGATCCAGTTACCCAAACAATCCAATATCTATTCCAGTCTCGTGACAGGAGTCTAGTTCCTCAGGCGTCAGGAATCAGGATTGAGGACAAGCCACAACAAGACGTGATGAGTCACTCCACCAAAAAGTGCTGACATGCTCCATTCTTCTTTCTCCCTTTCCATAGTCAAGACAGCCATCCCGTCCCGTCCAAATGAAAGCAAGTGAGCTGTTTGTTTCCAAGTCACTTTTTTCCCCCCCTTTTCAATTTTATATTTTTATTGTTCCTCGTGTAGTCGTTACTCTGTGGGTTTCAGGATTGTTTTGAGATTTCATCTTTTTTTTCTCCTTTCTCCTGGAACTGATGGGGCATGCCAGAATGACTGCAAAGCCTAACAAAAAATAATAATAATTAAAAAAATAAAATGAAGTTATTACTCCCCAGTGATTATTGCAGAAACAAAAGCAAACTAGCAACAGATGATTTTCTCTGTCAAATTTCAAGCGACAAGATGTATCCCTTTGCCAGTGGTTTCCATGCTTCCAGAGCCATGGCGAATCATGTCGCCTGCTGCCAAATCACATGTCACAAATGCGTTCAAAGCATGACTTCTTCACGCTTTATAACCATCTTGGGTTTCCATATTTCCATCAACATTAATCTTGGTGTCTTTAGTACTGCAGAAAATGAATCCTGGGGTAGAAATTTGTGATAATGCGTATGGTTCTGTCTTAAAAATAAGTACCATAATATTATTTGTTTCTTTGATTGTGTTGTGCTGCAGCACTTTATCCTAAGATAATTTACCCTTGGGGACAATAAAGAGAATCTTGAAACAGTGCAATAGCCTGACCACAACACAATACTTCACACTGCCCTTGGACAATCATTTCATCTCATGTGTGATCTCAGACTTCACGTGACCAGCCTGACTTCCATTACAAAAATAAATATTTCAAAAAGTATGAAACAGTATTTGGTTCCGATTTGTTGGTTCCGGTTTGTTTGTGTCCCGGAATAGCCAATCTAAAATTAAAATGTATTTATTTTGAAAATATTCCCAAAATAGGGGCAGATGTGGTCAATGTGGTTAAGGAACTCAGTGTGCGTGCGTGTGTGCACCGTGCGTGAAATTCACAGCTGAGGATGCACACGCATAAACATACACACACTCACAAGCTGTGCACATTGTATTCTAAACCCCAGTGACCTTGTCACATCTAGTTGTTTAGCAGGGGAGAGGATGTTGTGCTTAAGGAGGAATGCTAAACTGATTACAGAAGTCATGCCTGGTCATTTTTGGATTCCATATAACCGTCTATGACAGAAGATAGGATACTACTTTACAGTATACCTGTCCAAATAAACATGCACTGGTTCCCCTTACATAGGAACACTAGCACTGCCAAACTCATCAGACTTGGATACCTCTCTCTCTCTCTCTCTCTAAGACAACAACAGGCACTAATCATACAGGATCTGATCACTTCCATACTGGGGCTAAAAATAGATCAAGTTCTTCACCTTCACAAGATGCTGCTTTGGTCAGTAGAAGCAAAGTGCCAAGGTTTCGCTGTTCAGAATTGAAGCCAACGCGGAAGCAACGGAAACGCTGCAGTTGTCATTGATGGCCCAGCAGGCAGCGCAAATTATAATTTGTTACAGTCTAGAAGGTATTGAAGTCTATTACTGTGTCTAGATGAGGCATTTGTTTGTTCTTGCAGGTTGCTGTGTTGAATAAAGCCTGAATTATAGTTCGTCATACAATGATAAAGCATGTTGGAAAGCAAATCTACAAGCGTACAAAGTGTGACACTGCAACACGCCGTGACACTTTGTGACAGTCATAGATCAGCTATTGCTGGCATGCCGATATCGACGTGCGACAATATACGCTAGGCTTGAGACTATTGCATTGAGACGGTGGTTCAGTAAGAAAAAAAAGAAAAATATCTTTGTTTTTATACAAACAATAAGCCACTTCCAGGTAAACGGTTCCAGCATACATTTAAGTTATCTCTCTCTCTCTCTCTCTGTCTTTTCTCTTTTTTATTTTTTCATTGTTTTTTATTTTTAAGAGCAATGCCAGTGTTCCTTGTAAGCTGGTTTCGAAAATGAATGCCTTGAAAGTTTTGGTTTAGAGCCACCGAATAATTTACTATGTAATTACATGCTCTGCAAAAGCCTCTGTGTCCACTCGGGGCCCATTTGGGAGTCTCTGTAGCGTTGCAGACACAACCAGAGCCTTGACCAAATCAAAATTCAAACCCACTCTCTAATCAAAAAACTGGAAAACGCGGATTCGCAGGCAAGGTTTTATGTCTGCAGTTCGCTAAATACCCTTACACCAACAATCCGGGTGTAATTTGTGATTTGCAGCAGGGCCAAACTTTTTTCCTTTTTTTTGCGTTCCGAGCCGTGGCGGACCAGCGCTGCTGCGCTGCGCTCCGAATATGCCACATTTTGAAGGGTTCTCTCAAAAGACATGTCCCATCATTACAGCTGGCAGGGGCTTTGCTGAGAAGAAAACAAAACAAAAAAATAATAATCTAAATGCACTGTAGCAAAGTCACCATTGCGGTCAATGGGGAAGAGACCAGTAATGTACACAGTGTACTCAAGTGTTAAAGCTGAGATCCGTAACTTTTATGTCTTAAAATCCCTAACCCTACTAACTGACCCTAACTAAAACATAATTGCCCAGACTCTTCTTCAACAAAGATGGCAAAAGCAAACATTCTTTGTTCTGTACTAAATTTGTAAGGTACAAGAACACTGAAGTCCTTAACCCAGAAGCCTAAACCCTAAAGTATTTTTTAGCAACATAGGTTTAGTGTTACTTTTAGTAGCAAATTCTGATTTAAACTCAGTCTTTGAACACACCATTGAACTTTAGGCCTACCTAGGCTACTTAAACTATTTAGCTTTAGTCTAGTCTTAGCCAACCAAAAATTAACACTGAAACATAATGAAACATAATTGCCCCGACTCTTCTTCAACAACGAAAGCAAACATTATTTGTTTTGTACTTGTACATACAATTGTATGGTGCAAAACACTGAAGTCCTTCAACCAGAAATCTAACCCTAAATCCAACCCTAAGGTAAGTGGGGAACATTACATTTCTACTGCTTGTCCAAGAGGCAATCTCTGCTTGGTTTATTCGTTTTTTTGTAAGGATCCCCATTAGCTAAGCCCTAGAGCGCAAAGTTTAACATAATATGTTAAACTTTGCGCTCTAGGGCTCAGCTAATGGCCATCAGCTAATGGCCAGCTATTATGTGGACCCCAGGAAGACTAGCTCTTCCTGGGGTCCACATATTTAAAAATATGTTAAACTTTATAACCATTTACATAATCATTTGATAAACACAGTAGGCCTATAAGACTAAAAAAAAGCATAAAGAAATGATCTTCATCCTATACAACAAATCTTTTCCCAGGTGTCTTTATTAACTTTTTGAATAGTGATCTTGCTATCTTCAAATAATTTGTGTTTGTCTTGGGAAGTGATATTCGTCCATATCATTTGGTAATAATCAAGCTGTGAAAGAACAAGTGCAGTGCTTGGTACCAGTTTAATTAGATCAGGTGTAAAAAAAGTTCTGCGCCACCTTGCCAGTTGCCACTGCCCATTTTCTTAACAACAATATCTGTTGTGAACAGGACAGTGTCTTGGCGAAAGGGCCTTTCTGTGTGGAGTTTGCATGTTCTCCCCGTGTCCCCTAGGGTAGGTACCCTCACAAAAAAGATGCAGTAATCCTGGGCTCTAAAGTACCTCCCCCTGGCCAGCCGGGGCGCCTGATGGAGGGGAAAGGAACTGGTCGGAATAACGTGTTCCTTCCTTCTACGCGCTACGTCCGGCCGGGAAAACTCCCCCCCGTCAGGTGAAAAGAAGCAGCTTGGACTCGTCATGCATAGAAGGAAGCATGAGGTCAGTCCGCTGCCCTCCCCAGGTTGGCAGAGGAAGTGTAGCACCCAGGATTACATATAGATAATTGACACTGGGCGAAAAATTGGGTCGCAAAATCATGAGGAAAAAAATAAAAAAGGTGATGCCCAGGAGCTTAGTTTCCTTTACTTATGTCGTGCTTACAAGCTTCAGGCAGAACTCACGCCAGTCTGCAGCGAGAGTGCACAAGGTGAACACACCACAGAACCAAGTCATCATAGAAGTTCAACTGCGTCCCAAATGTGATGAATGTGACGTGTCGTCTGCTTATCTGCTATTCACGACATGCAACACCAGCGTGCAACTAAGTAAATCAGGCTTTAGCTGCGGGTGCATGGGCTGCACGAGACTATATGGCACTGTTGGCACATGCTGGCCAGCTCTCTGGTGTGAATGTGTGTAACCCTCCCGTCTCCATGCAACAACCCCTTCATGTCATTGCTGTTAAAGATAATTACGATTATTGTTGCTGTCGGGCAGAAACATTGTATCTCCAGATTTATTTTTTTATATTTTCCTGAAAAGTAAAGTTTTTCACCCGACAGCAATGATATGCTCTCGGTAAACTTGTGTAGAATACAGACGGTCCTCTGGATACAGGATCGTCACATAGATTGGCATGCCGGGCATTAAAGTCACTTCCCACATGTCTCCATGTGTGGTTACTTTAAATCCTTGGAAAAACCATCTGTTCAATACATGTATTTTTACCCCCCCCCCTCTCCTGCCCCCCCAAAACGTCCCTAAAGGAGCTTTACAGTACTACTCTGTCCTCTAGATTTGCCCTCATTTAGTATTCCAGGATCTATGTAAGATCATCTGTCGGGTGGAAACCTCATATGTCCAAAACTGTTACTTTTCAAGGTTCAAATTCAAATTTGGAGATAAGAGGTTTTGCCCTCAACGATATGTTGGATCCACCAGAATGTGGGTATCCGCAGGGAACATTGTATGGGTCCCTTTAATTTTTGGTTTCCTACATCTTGTTTTTAATTATTATTATTTCAAAATATTTTCAAAAAACATTCCCAAAAAAGCAAAGATTTTCATGAATCAGAAAAAAACAAAAATCAGTGTTCCATAAATTACAAAACGCATGTTTAAGAAGTAGTGAAAATAGCCGATCTACAAGCTCAAACGCGGCACGAAGCAAAGCGTTTGAGATCTGAGCTTGGTGGTAGATCTGCCATGTACACTACAGCCTGTGACAACACAGATTGCATGCCATGTGCCAGGCCTTTATCCAGCGACTGCCTGTCTAAAGGTCAGGTTTAATGTAATGCTTTGGAGACAGGCTATGTCGAGCGGAAGAAACTACGAGGATTTTCACAGGTAACCTTCAGAAAACAGGATTTAAAATGCTTTAAAATGCTAATAAAAAGTCTTAGAAAGGCAGTAATGTCCTTGTTTTCCATATCTCACTTTTTGTCTAACGCAGTCACACAGACACAGACACAGACACAGACACACACACACACACACACACACGCACACGCACACGCACACGCACACGCACACGCACACGCACACGCACACGCACACGCACACACACACACTTTTTACACTAACATGAGCTTGCTAAGCCAACAGGTGTGATCTCCTTTCCAGCTGAGCCCTATGGGTCCTTGGATCACTGCCCGTACCGCAGCCAGCTAAAGAGCAGAATGCCATTCACGTCAGGAGGTTGGCACACGTACCCCCTGAGATGCCCGGTATCAAAGTTCTGCCCGCGGCTGTTGGTTGTTGTTACCCCATCAAAGCATGATGGGAGTCTGGGACCATGTTGGTTTTCATTAGAGCGCTCCATTCATTACCGTCTGAGGGCTGCCCAGCTGACTGTCTGTAAAATTGATGGAGTATAGTTCCTAGCTTACAGTAAGTACTCTGTTATGGTCTGTTGTGGGCCTTTTGAGTCACACTGCACAATAACAAATCCTCAGTGCTCATTTAACACTCACAGGGCTCCATTTTCGTAACCGCTAAAGCTCTTATCCCTAAACTTCTTTGCCTTTTTTTTACTATTTTGAAAAACATTTTTGAATAGTTCAACTAGCCAATCTACATTGACACGTTGTGAGCTTGTAGACTGGCCATTTTAACTATTCAAAAATGTTTTGCAAAATAGTTTAACAGGGTTTAGCGGTGACGAAAATGGAGCACACAGTGTGCAAAATGTAACCAAATGGACCCGTTAACGTTAACAAGGCCATTTTAACTATTCAAAAATGTTTTGCAAAATAGTTTAGCGGGGTTTAGCGGTGACGAAAATGGAGCACACAGTGTGCAAAATGTAACCAAATGGACCCGTTAACGTTAACAAGTCCATTTTGGTTGACACTGAGGGTTTATGCTGTGTGGGATGCGTAGCATAAGAATACTCACATTATGTGCACATGCACAGTGACAAAATAAAATAGCAGAGATATTATTATTAAATGTAGGCTACAAAAAAAACAAAAAAGATTCCATCTCAGTCAGACATGAACACATGATCATGGAATGAAGTAGAAATGCAGGTGAGAATGTTTAATCTCAGCAAAGCCTATAATTTATGCTCCGCCATGCGATGGTGTGGCGCGCCAAGAACATCCGAGAACAACGTGTCACATCCGCAACGTGTTGTAAAAGCCGGCTATTCATAAATGATCATAAATTAGGCTTAAGCACTCTATTTCATGCATAACACTTCACAATTATAAATTATTGGTGTCTAGTTCATGTCCGTATTGGGTGATTTAAATGTCGCATTCATACCAGAGTAGGAATGTGAACAGTGTTGTTTTTGGCAGCAAATTTCTATTTTAGTTTTAGTCATAGTCCCTTGAATAGTTTATTTAGTTTTAGTCACATTTTAGTCACCTGGAATGTTTTAGTTAGTCTAGTTTTAGTCGACTAAATATCATAAGATTTTAGTTGACTAAATCTACAGGTGATTTAGTCGACTAAATTGTATTTTGGCAGGCCTCGATGCCGTCGTAATGACTGTTTTTACATTTGCTGAAAATAGCCGATCTACAAGCTCACAACGCGTCGCGCTGCGAGCTTGTTGATCGGCTATTTTCAGCATGCAACCAAGTGTAAAATGACTTATACTGGATCTCTTGTCCACTAGTCCCTTCCTAACATTTTAGTCTAGTTTTTATTTGTTGACGAAATTGTCAATATATTTAGTCTTACTTTATCATAGCTTAGTTTTTATTTAGTTTCCATTTAGTTTTCATCCGTGGAAAAAGATAGTCGACGAACATTTTTTGTCTTAGTTTTAGTCGACGAAATCAACACTGAATGTGAACACATTCTACTCTGCCAATTCAGCCAGTCAGAGGACTTTTTCCCCTCTCTTGTGATTCCGACCTTTCATGGGTGGCTTTGATTACACAAGACGGTGGGTCTGACCACGTGAGCCTAAGTGACACATGTACAGTGTTACAGTACATGCTGTTTTGTTTTGTTTTTGGCTCTAAAGAAATCTTGAGAGGTACTACAATTAGAAGTGCAAATATTTGTCTCTGTACTGTGACAATTGCCCTTTGGTGATTGTACTTGCAGTGAGGAGGCAAGGACAAGAGCATGAGCACGGACGCACAGAGCCTTGATGTATTTTTGGAGCTGTCCCTCACACAAATGTCATCAATGGCAATACACACTAATCCCAGCTAAGACACATTTGACAGCATAATACGATAGGTACAGTAACTATAAGAAATGTCAACCTATAGTCTTTTGATTAGATTTTTTAAAAGAGAAATGTGACCTTTTAGGTGAATCTTCGTGGAGGTGAAAAGGTAGGGAGTTGGTGACACAAGAGACCACAAATAATGCATCACCTTTTAACGACACCCAGTGCTAGCCGTTTGGAGCTATAAAGGTTTGGCCAGCGACCAGACCACAAAACAAAACCATCTCTTAGCACTGACACTCTCTCTCTCTCTCTCTCTGAGCCTCTTTGTACACACATTATCTGATATGGTTTTGTTTTGGAAACCCTTTATGCCTACCATACATTACAAGGCTATAAAAAGACTGCCCAATTGTGTAGCGTTTCACATTTAATGAACGGTTTACGAAAACCTCTAGGTTAGTTTTTTTTTTCTATTGCAGAGACAAATATTTATGCCATCTCTCTTGACAGGATCACACAGATTTTCTCTGGATCATCTCAAGCTGGTTTGATGTTATTGGGAGACCACAGTAAACTCATCGTTACAATGTTCACATCATTGCCACTGACAATGATTCTGTACTCAACCACATCTCAGAGGCAAATATTGTATAGTCATTAGTCAAGTGTATAGTTACCAGTACACTACATTAACCAAATAACATATTTTATACTTCAGCAATTCAATTCTGATCTACAAGCTCAAAACAAAAGAGTTTTGGTCAAAAGTTTGACACAGTATATTTTAATGTTTAATATTTACTTCTTTTTTTTTTAAATTTATGTTGTACTGTAAGGGCCGATTCATACTCCTATTTTACTGCTGTTTCGGCGCTGTAGTGCCGAAATGATTTCGGCTCGTCAGAAATTTTCAGTAGCACCGAAGAGCCGACTTTAGGACGGTACCCCCCCCCCCCCCCCCGAACCTCAAATGACGTCACATTGTAGGCTCTACAGCGCCGAACCGACTTTTATTCGGCTCTAAAATAGGAGTATGAATCGGCCCTTAGTATATTTTGATGTCAATACTTTCGTACTTGAATACATTATTTTGTGAATGAGTATATTTACATTGCGGTATTGATACTTTTACTTAAGTAAAACATTTAATCGTGGTGCTTCTTCCACCGCTGATAGCAAAACTGTCAGTGAGGCAGACTAAAAACAGAGAAGAAAGTCAACACAAGAACAGACACATTCTGTCAAATAATGAGAGGATTCAGCTCAATAAACATCACATTTCATAGACTATGTTGTTTTCTTTTGTAGAGGAAAATTGGGCCTTGCTTTAACCACTTAAAGTTGAAGTGGTTAAACTTCACCAAAGTATATAGGGTTTAAGTCTTAAACTCTATATACTTAGTTGGCTGGGGTCCCCCAGGGGTTTGAACTGCACTTCGGCCCCCTCCTTTGTTCCCCTCTGAAAGATACTGTATCTTTATTTTCATAGAATATTCGCCTATTATGATATTCCCAGAATAGGGCATGAACTTATAGGGTTCATGTGGTCAATGTAGTTGACGCACGGGCCCAGGTAAAACCGCGTCATTGGGAAAATGTTTAAGCACAGAAACAGAACCTCAGCTGCACCCTTCTATGAGCCCACGCTCTGCGTCTTTCACTACCCTCACACACACGTTCAAAGGAAGTCCACCAACTAAATGGAGGAAAACTGATATAGTCGGGTTCAATTATGGGAAAATTTTCTGCCGTCACGGCGTCACCAGAGCTAACACCCATCTGTATGACCCCGGCCCTGGTGTTTAGTGTATCATGCTGTCTTTGTGTGCGTGTGCGTGTGTGTGTGTGTGTGTGTGTGTGTGTGCGTGCGTGCGTGCGTGCGTGCGTGCGCATGTGTGAAAGGTTAACTTTTGACAAAGTGGAACAGGAAAACATTAAAGGTCTCAAATCTGTAACACTCCATTCTCCATTTGAAAGGAATTACCAGGACACGCACACACACTCGCGTGCATGCGCACACACACACACAAACAAACGTACACGTGCACACATGTGCGCGCGCGCGCACACACACACACACACACACACACACACACACACACACACACACACACAAATGTACACAATCTCACATATAATTACACACTCCGATCGCACAGATGCAACGAGAACACGCACATACATATGCATTGCTTGCATTGTGCATGCATCGATGCATCATCACCATGTGAAGCTGAGTGTGTTTGGCAGATAATGCTTGGATTAACGTAATCAAATCATTAGTTTGGGGGGGATTCTGTAAACAACGCAAGGGGCCTGGCTGTTGGTACTTTGCATGGATTTGATTGGAAGCAGATGTGCCCCTGGTGTTTTAAAGACACCGACTGCGTTCACTGGCTATTTACCTTAAAAAACCCTTGGACCTGACCCCCACTGCCACACGCAAACACACAAAAGCAAAACAGAGCCAACCAGCCAAACAGAAAACCTTGCCAACACACTTAATGAATCAGCTGGCACTTTGCAACAGCTGACAAGTAGGCAAATTTATTCCCTGTGACGCAGTCACTCGATTCCAAGAAGGTGTCCGCGATGCACCGTGCTGTCTTTTAGCGATGTTTTGGAGAACATATTGGTCGACTCGTAACCGCGTAACCGCTTAAACCCTATGTGCTTGGCCGGGGTCCCTCAGGACTCTGTACTAGTGTATTTTCTGTTTTCTGTCATGGGGAAAGGTTTTGCTGAAAATAGCCAATCGACAAGCTTGCGGCATGACGCGTCATAGATGCTGTGGTTTGCTGTTTTTTTATATTTATTTGATTTCTTTATTTTATACATTTTCATCCCACGATTTTTTTAACCCATTTTTCACCTTTTGCCAATTGCCGACCCGGGGAGAGCCCTGAACAAAACAAAGAAAAGAGAACACATCACACCAGTCTTGCACATCCTCCATTGGCTTCCAGTCTCCCAGAGAATAGATTTCAAGGCACTACTCATAGTACTACTCATAGTCTACAAAGCACTAAATAACCAAGGCCCCGCATACGTAACAGACTTTCTATCACCATACACTCCATCCAGAACACTAAGATCCTCCACAGCAGGTTTACTAGACACAAAAAGAAAAAATAAACCATTAAAGAAAATAGGAGAGGCCACGTTCTCCATCTATGCACCAAAACTATGGAATACAATTCCTCAGGAAATCAGAGAGGCCAACTCCATCAACATCTTTAAACAAAAACTAAAAACACACCTCTTTAGATTGCCCTTCTCCATCCTCCCTTAGCACTTTATAGAAGGTTCCCCAGTACCTTGCTTATTCTCTCAAATGTCTTAAGTTAATTCATGTTATTTTCATGATCTTATATAAGTCTTTTTAACTCTATGCATGACCTTTCATTCCACTTTATGCTCATGATTCTATGCATATGTAGGGATTATTAGGCAAGATTATGATGTCAATTAGCCAGAAATCAAATGCAACCCCGACTCGCCAGCGAATCGAATACACATTTAATTCCTATCTACTTGCATCTCATTAACGTCCAATTGAAGACGTGAGTCACTTAGCCTGTCAATATGCACATAGTTTCCACTCGGAATGAAGCGATTTGAAACTATGTACATACTGTGTATCTTATCATAAAAACGTCTATCTGAAGACGTGAGTTACGAATACCTGGTATGAATAAATACTGTGTTACAGTCTCCCCCCAATATAAAACAAATCAAATACACACAGACGGAATCAAAGAATAGTCCAGAGATTTGTTTAGATTGTACCAGCAAAATGAGATATTTATTATATCGAAATACTGTTACAAAATGCTTGCACCTGGTTGTGTGCAATCATTCATTCAAAAATAATACCACATAGCAAATGAACGAGCGCGTCAACAGGTATTTAGTGGAGACATGAGCTTCAGCTAAATAAACTGTTGTGCATTGAAAATATATATTTTGCCAGGCCGGTGTGAGTCCTACCCTTGATAACTCGCGCGGTGAAGCGGAGTTAGTCAATGGTAGTACACAATTAAATTCGATCTGGTCAAAATGATATTACAATTATAGCTTCGTTCTGTTTAAAACACGTAGCAAAGAATAGATAGTATAGTTTTAGGAAGAAGAAAGAGGAAAGAGGAAAGAGGAAAGAGGTTCTCGCGAGGAGGGCTCTATGGTTGGCGTCACTTTTAAGATTTAAATGACAAAACTACGTCAAAAGGGTAGCTAATCCTATCATTAGTTCTGAACACTATTTTGTATTAAAAGCATGTCGTTCAGGGAGCTCGAATGTCAAACACATCTTTGACCAACCTTTCTGATGATGAGACCTCAGCGGCGCTCGGAAACTGGATACCAGGGTTAAGTTGACAAAATTAGTTTCCAGCGCGGCACGCGAGTGTAACTTTACTCGTCCTTGTTTAGTTAAAGTATAAAGTATAAAAAGTCGATCAAATCGTTTCATATGGAAACCCACAAGTGGTAAACGGGACTCGCTCTAAGTCCTAGTGTGGTGTCGCGGAGGTGCAGCCCTCCGGCTGCCGGTAAAAGAACGCACCGGCTGATGTGGTTCAGCCAGCGTCTCGACCAAAATGAGCAACGTGTCTTGGATAAACACACGTTATATTGAAAAGGGGTCTCAAACTAAATTAGGCGTTTTTCTTTGTCTAACTCCAAAACCAGTTTTAACCAGTTTTAGTTGGAGTCAACAGAATTGTTTATACAGCTTTTACGGCCCACAGGAAGAGGGAAAGACGCTGTCCTGTGCGCCTATCACTCTCTCTCCTTATCGCTGGCCTAATCGCTAAGGAATCTTCTCTTTCAGATGTGTGCGCACACACACACACACACACACACACACACACACACACACACACGTGCGCACCAACACACACACATTTCCTCTCATTTGACGGACATGTTCACTCTGGTCTCAACGCAGTGGTTAGAACATAGGTAGAACAAAGAGGAGAAACAGTAATAATAACATTTGAGGACAGGTGTCCTACACATTCATTTATAGCGTTGCGTGGGTGTTTGCAGCCCAGAAAGGCAGTGTGTATGCGTGTTGTAATCCAATTCCACGCAGATCTGTTTGCGTGTTGATTTGTGAGTCTGTTTCTTGGTTGAACGGTTTCTTGCGTGCCAGCCCATCTCCTGCTTTAAGCACTTAAAAAGGCAAAAGGGGTCGCTGGGAGGTTGAGGCGTCCTGGTTGCTTAGTCAGTGTAAACATCAAACTGGTGTGTGTGTGGTGAACCAGTGATTTAGTGCCAAGAGGGATGTCACCCTCCCCCTGTTGGTTTTGGTCCTCTAAATTATACTCACTCAAGAGGAACCGGTTTGGGGGGGGGTGTTGCATTGGTTCAACTTGCATAATTGTCAATTACAAACCCTCCCAATGTCAGGCTACATATCCCCTCTCTAGGATAAATGAAGAGACAACGTTCGTGGACCTTCGTTTGGCCTAGTTACATATCCTGACCTCCATTCGGGACAAGATGTCAAGTTGAGGCCAATGGGGTGTCTGTCTTGCCCATAGGGCCCCTTTTTCGACAGTGGGGTCGCGTTCCCCTGTAGTGGTGTCAATGTTCGTAGCACTCCCTTGGATGCCCAGGATAGCACCTGTGACACAGGGGAAAGGTAGGAAAGGCAGTGTCTGTACGGTCGTTTCAGGTAGGTGTAGAGTTCTGCTGGGTGCAGAGTAGATTCCATGAGAGAGTGCACAGGCGACAGTGTCTGAATGTCATTCAGGCTTCCCCGAGCACGACATACGCTCCCAGGGGAAACAACACAATGTCAATTCATTCAAAACACTGTCATTCAGGTGGATGCCAGGTTCCGCTAGTCACGGAGCAGCATCCATGAGAGAGAGAAACAGGAGACAGTGTCTGAAGGTCATTCAGGCTTCCCCGAGCACGACATACGCTCCCAGGGGAAACAAAACAATGTCAATTCATTCAAAACACTGTCATTCAGCTGGGTGTAATGCCCTCCAGGCATGGCGTAGCATTCATGTGGGGAAGAAAGAGCGGACAGGAGACAGTGTCTGTAGTGTCATCCAGGCGGATGCAAGGTTCCGCTAGGCGCGGGGTAAC
The DNA here is from genome assembly GCF_951216825.1 of Electrona antarctica. Classification (NCBI taxonomy): domain Eukaryota; kingdom Metazoa; phylum Chordata; class Actinopteri; order Myctophiformes; family Myctophidae; genus Electrona; species Electrona antarctica. The sequence continues at coordinate 37,068,643 of NC_136794.1, read as the reverse complement.
ATCCATGTGAGGGAGAGAGAGGCAGGAGGCAGTGTCTGTAATGTCATTCAGGTGGGTGTAAGGCTTCCCCGAGCACGACCATACGCTCCCAGGGGAAACACAACAATGTCAAAACATGTCATTGCTGGCAGGTCAAAGTGTTATTGACCACATCATGCACCCAAAACGACATGGTTTCTCCTAAGTCATTTTACACTGAGCTCTCTACTCCTATTGATAAAGTTGTACTGGTCTAACCAAGGTGATAGAGAAGAGAAAAGTGGAACAAGGGCCAGAGTAGAAGAGAGGAAATAATACTTTCGTTTGTTAAAATAAAATTCAAACGATAACAGACTATAAGGAGCAAATGGCTCAACGTCTAGTGGAAATAATTATTTTGTCTGGTAAAAACAAACAAACGAAAAACTAAGGAGCAATGGCTCACACTCTAATGGTAGAAAACAAAACAGTAACTACATTTTGTGACCACAGGTGGTTTAGCAGGCTAGTGCACCTACAGGTTTGAATTCATTCCGCTAGCGAGGTTGATGTTTGATCATGTCTCACACCGAGTCAGGCAACGGAACAAAAGGTCAACCCTCTATCTTAGGAAGCATTATTCTGCACAGGCACTTTGAGGTCGTTTTTATAATAATAAAACAAGAAAATGTAAACAAAAATTACTAATGGTGTGTGTGTTACACATACCAAGTGATCATCCCGTTTCGGTAGGGGAGGAGGTTTCTTACTGTTTCACGGGAAACAGGGTCCTATGTTGCTTAAACTATTTAGGCGAGAAACTCAATAGGCTAGGCACAACACAGCTAAGAGTTCTACAATGTAGAGCAGCCAACAAGGCCGGTGAGTTCTCTCGCCTTGGTTTTGGTCTCAGAGTCTGTCAGTTCGGTGATTGTCTGGGGCGTGTGTAATTTGATTTGGTTTCGGTGTACCCATTTTGTCACTGGCTTGCCTTGGCCTTTCCATTTGGGGAGGGACCTATTGTTCATCCCCTCTTGGTGAGCAAAAGTGGAACACCGAACCAAACCCCTTACTTGGAGCTGGTCCTGCGAGGGCCTTTTGCCATAGTGGGCTTTCTTGACCTCCATGCTCTTTGCCAAGTTCTTCTGAGAAGATCTGGCAAATGGTCCAATCCAATCTATCTGCAGATCTGCCCATGGGAACATAATTCCCCTCTCTTGTAAGGGTGTTCTCGGGGTTGGACTTGAAGGTTGGAACTGACAGCACGTCAAACAACCTTTCACATAATGAACCACGTCTTGGTACATTTTGGGCCAATAGGCCATCTGGCACAACTCATCGCAGGTTGCCTCGACACCTCGGTGTACAGCAGTTGGGGAGTTGTGGCCGAAGCTTAATAGTACCCCCCTGTGGTGCTGGGGTATAACTAGACGCGGAGAAGTATATGAATCAACAGCATACACCAACAGACCATTGCTCAGTGACATGTAGTCGCTTGACGACAGTAGTTGTGTTAAATACTCTGTTGAGTCCCTGTCTGTGTCAGGGATAGGTGTTGGTGTGTCCCCAGCAAGGAGCGCCATCATGTGGGCTAGGGCTGGGTCAGCCGCCTGTAATGACACTAGATCAAAGTCTCTTTTCACAGGGGCCGTCGTCCCATCAGGGGACCGTTGGTCCCGCTGCAGTAACGCAGGGATTTTGCCAATGACCGGAATGGTCAGGCTGGAATCATAGAAGTCAGTGCTTATCAACAAACCCAAGTCTGTTCCTTCGCACAAAGTGACGTCGGTATCCAGCCTGTCTGTAGACCTTCCTTCCACATCCAAAATGGGTGTGCCTTGGAAAGTCAGACTTTGCCGTAACTGGGCATCTCTCCCCCCTAAAGGAGGAGTCCCCGGTGGGGAATTAGTGCCCTGTAAGCAAGTTATTTCCAGCTGTGCCTCACACGGGGCACCATTATGTAGGGATTATTAGGCAAGATTATGATGTCAATTAGCCAGAAATCAAATGCAACCCCGACTCGCCAGCGAATCGAATACACATTTAATTCCTATCTACTTGCATCTCATTAACGTCCAATTGAAGACGTGAGTCACTTAGCCTGTCAATATGCACATAGTTTCCACTCGGAATGAAGCGATTTGAAACTATGTACATACTGTGTATCTTATCATAAAAACGTCTATCTGAAGACGTGAGTTACGAATACCTGGTATGAATAAATACTGTGTTACAGTCTCCCCCCAATATAAAACAAATCAAATACACACAGACGGAATCAAAGAATAGTCCAGAGATTTGTTTAGATTGTACCAGCAAAATGAGATATTTATTATATCGAAATACTGTTACAAAATGCTTGCACCTGGTTGTGTGCAATCATTCATTCAAAAATAATACCACATAGCAAATGAACGAGCGCGTCAACAGGTATTTAGTGGAGACATGAGCTTCAGCTAAATAAACTGTTGTGCATTGAAAATATATATTTTGCCAGGCCGGTGTGAGTCCTACCCTTGATAACTCGCGCGGTGAAGCGGAGTTAGTCAATGGTAGTACACAATTAAATTCGATCTGGTCAAAATGATATTACAATTATAGCTTCGTTCTGTTTAAAACACGTAGCAAAGAATAGATAGTATAGTTTTAGGAAGAAGAAAGAGGAAAGAGGAAAGAGGAAAGAGGTTCTCGCGAGGAGGGCTCTATGGTTGGCGTCACTTTTAAGATTTAAATGACAAAACTACGTCAAAAGGGTAGCTAATCCTATCATTAGTTCTGAACACTATTTTGTATTAAAAGCATGTCGTTCAGGGAGCTCGAATGTCAAACACATCTTTGACCAACCTTTCTGATGATGAGACCTCAGCGGCGCTCGGAAACTGGATACCAGGGTTAAGTTGACAAAATTAGTTTCCAGCGCGGCACGCGAGTGTAACTTTACTCGTCCTTGTTTAGTTAAAGTATAAAGTATAAAAAGTCGATCAAATCGTTTCATATGGAAACCCACAAGTGGTAAACGGGACTCGCTCTAAGTCCTAGTGTGGTGTCGCGGAGGTGCAGCCCTCCGGCTGCCGGTAAAAGAACGCACCGGCTGATGTGGTTCAGCCAGCGTCTCGACCAAAATGAGCAACGTGTCTTGGATAAACACACGTTATATTGAAAAGGGGTCTCAAACTAAATTAGGCGTTTTTCTTTGTCTAACTCCAAAACCAGTTTTAACCAGTTTTAGTTGGAGTCAACAGAATTGTTTATACAGCTTTTACGGCCCACAGGAAGAGGGAAAGACGCTGTCCTGTGCGCCTATCACTCTCTCTCCTTATCGCTGGCCTAATCGCTAAGGAATCTTCTCTTTCAGATGTGTGCGCACACACACACACACACACACACACACACACACACACACACACACACACGTGCGCACCAACACACACACATTTCCTCTCATTTGACGGACATGTTCACTCTGGTCTCAACGCAGTGGTTAGAACATAGGTAGAACAAAGAGGAGAAACAGTAATAATAACATTTGAGGACAGGTGTCCTACACATTCATTTATAGCGTTGCGTGGGTGTTTGCAGCCCAGAAAGGCAGTGTGTATGCGTGTTGTAATCCAATTCCACGCAGATCTGTTTGCGTGTTGATTTGTGAGTCTGTTTCTTGGTTGAACGGTTTCTTGCGTGCCAGCCCATCTCCTGCTTTAAGCACTTAAAAAGGCAAAAGGGGTCGCTGGGAGGTTGAGGCGTCCTGGTTGCTTAGTCAGTGTAAACATCAAACTGGTGTGTGTGTGTGGTGAACCAGTGATTTAGTGCCAAGAGGGATGTCACCCTCCCCCTGTTGGTTTTGGTCCTCTAAATTATACTCACTCAAGAGGAACCGGTTTGGGGGGGGGTGTTGCATTGGTTCAACTTGCATAATTGTCAATTACAAACCCTCCCAATGTCAGGCTACACATACTCTGTGTATTGAGTCTGATATGTTATGACCTGTGTCTGATATGTTATGACCTAACTGTAAAGTACCTGATTTCTGTCCTGCCTGTGAAGCACTTTGAACTGCAACTCTGTATGAAAGGTGCTATATAAATAAAGTTTATTATTATTATTAACTGAGCTCATGCTTCCTTCAATGCATGAGGAGTGAGCAGGCCGCTTCTTATCACCTAGCCTGAAAGAGCCCGATATGCTATTCTGGGCATAGAGGGGCAGAACAAACTAGTGCTGGAGACTGACGCCGACTTCCTATTGGTTCACCAACCTATGAGCCCTCCTCCCCTCCCCCTCGCTCCCCTCCTCCTCCCAGTAGAACACAGCGGAGAACACTGACGTCATGTCCCTCTGTTATTGGTTTAGCGAAATACAAGGTTCACTCCCACTCCTATGCCACATTTCTTGCTTGGCTCGCTCAGGCTTTTTTTCACTTTGAAAACGCCTGCAGTTTCCGAGGCTATCACCTGACAGGGGAAAGTTTCCCCAGTAGGACGTAGCGCGTGGAAGGAACACGTTATTCCAACCAGTTCCTTTCCCCTCCATCAGGCTCCCTGGCTGACCATGGGGAGGCAGAAGAGACCAGCATTACTGCATGTTTTTTGTGAGAGTACCTAACCATAGGGGACACGGGGAGAACATGCAAACTCCACACAGAAAGGCCCTTTCGTCAACCCACCTTAGGGTATGGGCACTGATGACACGGAGGAGAGAACACGGAGAGAACAGCGCCGGAGAGAAACTAGGACCTTCTAGCTGTGAGGCGACAGCCGAATACCGCAAAAAAAATGGCAACATGAGCCGACTTGCAAGACTGTGGAGAAGCAAGCAACACCATCACCTTCCCGGTGAAGGTCAGACTATACAAGTCACTTGTACTCTCCACCCTACTATAATATGGCTGTGAGAACCTCACAGCGGACACTGACTGCAGGATACAGTCCTTCTAAAACAAGTGCTACAGAAGGATGCTACTGTACATACTGTATATAAAGAACACTGGACAAATCCCACAGGGGGCAGTAGAAGGAAAGCGAAGAAGAGGCAGGCAGAGAACATCAAGGAGTGGACTGGCTGCCTGCTATGCACAGCCTGCTATGCACAGCATAAGTTTGAGATCGCTGGAGATCCCTGACTGCCCAAGCATCCACCATGATACCCCATACGACCCCCCGGCCTATGCCATGCCATGGGATGAGTGAGAGTGAGTGAGTCAGTGGCCATAAGCAAATGTTTGTATTTTAGTTATATTCATCATACAACAAAGTATATTGTTGCTGGATACTACAGCGTCACACAATAGCAGAGCGACAAGCTCAAAACGCAATGCTATTTTTGAGAGGCGCTAGCCCCTCCTATGTCCAGCTTGGAGGGTTTGTGTAAACACAAACATTGAATGCCATTGACATTGAATGGCCAGCTTTGAGTGTTAAACATTGTGTAAACACAAACCTTGAAGACGAAGGTGAGGACGCAAATTGTGATTGGCCGCAGTTGCGTATGCAGGAATTAATTATTACCTTGGCCTGGGGAAATCTGCCTGGGCACACTGCGCAACATTTTGGCATTAATTAATTAATGAATACCCATTTTTAATTAATTAATTAATACCCATTTTTAATTAATTAATACTAATTTTTGCCTTCAATTTCCTAAAAATATTAAGTCAGGTGTCAGATTGACAGGTGTAATGTCAGGCTGCTACAAGACACTGCTACAAGACCATCACATTCCCAAATGTAAACTAAAAATCACACCTTAGTCTTCAATGTTTGTGTTTACACAATGTTTGTGTTTACACAAACCCTCAGCTGGACATAACAACAACAACATGCACACTCTCCCAGGCAGCCTACTAGTATTGAAGTATAAGTATAGTGTTGCGTATTGAAGACTGCAAAGTGTAACAACAGCTAGTTTCTTTCAACTCACTTCCAAATTACAAATTAGCAAGATAGCACCCCATAGCAATGATAGCATAGCAGCAGACAACATGGGCACAATCAATGGAAATCCATTCAGCAAAAATTACAATTCAATTCTGACCTTTGATGTCTTCAAACATGTAGTAATCCATAATCAAGGGCAGACGCTGTTGTGGTGTTGCCCAGTAAAGCTGAAGTCCTCAGGATACAACTGTTGTACAGTAGGCTATAGGCTAGCTCCTCTAGGGACTGCTGACTTCCATTCTTTCCAAAAACTTTGCAATAGACGTTTGACATTGTGAGGCTAACATTTAGGATACTCTCAGAGAGGCTTCTCATTTATATTTAATCATAAACAAAGACGCAAGTTTCTGGTGTGAAGAAAAACAAATCTGCCACATTCTCGAAACAAGCACATGATGACAGGCATCAGGCAGGCATGACCAATCAATCTATGCAGGTACAGATGGACAAACTAGGCAGTGCCAGTGGCTAGGATCCAAATAGGAAAATATAAATAATAATACACCCACTGCCATATTTTGCTAAATTGAATGCAGTGATTGCATTCACATTGTTATGTAATGTCATTATATTAAAAAAATCACACCCGTGTGAACTGAGTGGTGTAAGGTCTTATATAGACTGATCAGCTGTGGTCTGACGTAATGTCAGTGACGCAATGTCTCATTTCGGCCAATCACAATGCACCATGCTCATTTTTTGGTACGAACAGACGGACGGACAGACAGACACGTAAACTAACAAAGCCAGTTGTAGGAGTGGTTTACACCACTCAAAAATAAAAATAAAAAAATACCTGGGCCTAGGCCCAGGTAGGACGAGGTGTGGATACGCCCCTGGTTGGCCGGAATGAGAGGATGTATGATGATGCATGATGATAAGAGCGCCCCTCACTTCACAAGGATGTGATTTTTTAATTGAATCCTGGCTAGTAACAGTTTTGGACATATGAGGTTTCCACCCGACAGAGACTACAGGGTTACACTAAATATTGTCACACACAAACATTTTGGCGTGTAGCCAGGCTTGCGTCGCACTGGTGCTAGTGACCTTAAGACTCCACGAATACGGTGCCTGAAGACACGGTGTGGCCCATGTGGGTGCATGTTGATTGGTTAATCTCTAGTCTAGAGATTAACCAATCAACATGCACCCACACCGTCATACAGTCTTTGGCCAATCCCTATAGGATTACAACACCTTCCCTCCTTGCCAATGTTTTATGGATGTGTGACACACCATGCTATACTGTAGCAGAGGCTTTTTGATAAGCTGCAGGCGCCACTTGCCTACTTGGAACGATGCAAGTTGGAAATGCATGCCCCACCCAGTTATTACTTGCGGAAGCAGAGCGTGCAAGTATTGTGGTCTGGCTCATACGAATGCACGTGTGGAGGTATATATACTGATGTTGATGGTGACGTAATTAGGATATGTTAGGTGAATTAAAGTCATGTCTGTAAGTATACATGTATGTAATCTTAATTACGTCACCATCAACAGTATATATACCTCTGAGCATACGCACATAAAAGCCAGCCGACCACAGTATAGTACTTTCAACTTACAACTTACATACATGTATACATACATACGTTACCTGTTACCCAACCAATATTGAAACATATCGTAATTACGTCACCGTTGACAGCCAGTTATAACTTTAGTATTTAATTTCAATGTTTTACAGAGAGGCTGAGATTTGAAAGTTTGTAGCGGTCGACAGTACAGTAGGCCATTTATGGCCTACTGTACTCGACAGAGTGCAGTTCACAGTGTGCCCATAATATGGGCATGCCTGACCAATAACTCCACATATTATGTGGAGTTATTGGTCAGGCATGCCCAAATATGGAGTCTATGCAGATGTCATGATGTCAGAATAGGCCAGCTCCATATATGGAGATCTAAGGGTGATCAGGTGTGATCAATTGGCAAATTTGGGCACTGTCCAGAGCCTGGGCAGAGCCTTTTTTGCTGGTTCTGGACAACGGTGTATCCCACGACTCAAGGCCGGGCACAGCACTCCCTGTGGTGATGTGGAACGCA
>NC_136794.1:37040703-37055703 GCF_951216825.1 Electrona antarctica | reverse complement strand
GCCTACAGTCAGTGTGTGGTTCTCAAAGTGGGGTCCGACTCCAGGGACTCTCAGGGCTCCCTGACAGACCAAATGGCTGTAACTCTGAGAGTGTGCACATATGGAATGGAACCAAATGGACCCATAATATAAGTCCATTCCATTTGGTTTTTTAACGCTCAAAAAGAAAAGTTTGAGAACCTCTGCTTTAGTGGTCATTTCTCAGCTCTTTCACTCTGCTTTAGTGGTCATTTCTCAGCTCTTTCACTCTCACTCAACATTGAGAGCTTGTGAAATGAAGCGATAAATGGATGTCCACATAGATCCGGTTGCCCATAAGGTGATGGAGCAGAGCTGTGTACTCCCGAGGCTACGGATCTCGTTAAAGCGGAATTTGGATAGATTTAGGCTGTGCGCCAAGGGTGGTGTTGAGAGTCGGATTACCGCCCAGATTACATCTGTGTGTGTGTGTGTGTGTGTGTGTGTTTGTGTGTGTGCGCGCGTGCGTGTGTGTGTGTGTGCGCGCGCGCAGTCAACGAATTGATGAAATTCCCGACTTGTTTAGTGGTTAAACTGTGTGAGTGATTTAACGCATTTTCAATCCGGGTTCGGAGCTTTTTACTGTCCGTCCCGAGTTCTAGTAGCTTGTCAACAGCTAGACAAGTAGGTGGTAGCCGCGAAGATTTTGGCCGCCTGCCACATTCTATAAAATGCCACCGGGCTCATTTTGACTGTTGACAGAGACTCACCAGGGCTATTTGCACCTAGCATGCAGCTCTCGCCTCTTCTCTGCATGACATAGATACATAAAACAACATTAGAACGGAATGCGGTTTATCCACGAGGGCTATTGTTCTAAAATAAATAGCGGCTGCAAGCTCAGTAGTTTCCATTGCACACAGCAATAACTGAAATCATCAAGGTCTTCTTTTCTTTGTTGCCTTGCATTTAAGTATAGCTGCTACTAGGACACTGGATTCCAGCAGCCACACACACACACACGCACACACACACGCACGCGCGCACAGTGTCTCTTATGCATGTGTGAGTTTGTATGTGTAAGGACATAGCCCATGGGTGTCAGGTTGTGAGTAATGGTGGTGTTGACTAGCCTCCAGTCAATTATCTGTCACTTTGTGTTCGTGTGTGTGTGTGCGTGTGTATGTGCGCGTGTGTGGGCGTGTGTGTGTGTGCGCGCGCGTTCGTGCGTGTGGCTGCTGGAATCCAGTGTGTGCGCGTGTGTGTGTGTGTGTGTGTGTGTGTGTGTGTGTGTGTGTGTGTGTGTGTGTGTGCCTGACATCCCCGTCAGTAGGGCACCACACAGTGGTAATCAGAGCGCAACCCCTGGTAGTGCATTCATTGCAAGTGGGCGCTCCACTCGGTTGTGCTGCAGTGATTCAGCAAAATGACTGCGTCTCTCGCTCTCTCTCTCTCTCTCTCTCCGGTCTCTGAAGAGCTGTCCGTCAAACAGCTCCTTGGATGGGAGTTGGCGGCGAGGTGAGCCTCTGGTTTCCTGTGGTGTGGGGTTGCAGCCGCTCCGTGTGCGCTGTAGCTTTACCAGCTGAGAGCGGCGCGCTCGGGGTCGGGGAGGAGGAGGAGCTCGTGTGTCCTTCACACTCATGGGGCCATGAGACCGAGAGAGCCACTGCCTGATTGACTGGAGCAGAGAAAGCCAAGCAATGGCAGATAGAAATCTTTCGCAGTGTGTGCTACAGTTTCTCTTCACTTTGTCCGTTTCTGTCCCGCTTGCGTGGGACAGAAACTCTCTCTTTAAGTTGAGAAGGCTCCACGATACGGCCTCTAAATGTGTGCCACAAAATAGTATAAGAATAATTTTTTTGAAGCCCTTGCTGCCTTGCATTGTGATTTCGCAAGGAGTTGGACCATGAGGCACAGGAGGTGGTACAGCTGTGATTTGGGCCCACTTTGTCACCCCCCCCCCTCCCCCCACCCCAATTACCGAATCAGAAGCCGGAGAGCTTGCCAACAGATATGACTTCATAGCAGCAGACTCTCCTCGCCTTTCAAGCTTCTGAAAGGGCCTTATGTTAGAACACATGCTCTTTGCCAAGATACAAAAAGATGATTAGGGAGGGGTTACACATCCAGAATGCCTGACTTGTACACAGTACAGCCATGTCATGCCTGCATGCTTCTCATGAACATGCAGTAGCGGTTTCTTTCCTGGCAGATTTTCTTCTTTTTTCCCCTTTTGTGTGTGTGTGTGTGTGTGTGTGTGTGTGTGTGGGGGGGGGGGGGGGGGGGGGTCTGTTTCATAACAAGATTTATGCACGAGATGACAGTTAATGTATGCTGTTGTTAAGAGATGTCATTGTCTATTCCCATCTTTGGCCATGTTTTATACATAAACAAGACAATTTTCCTCACTAATGGCTTTATTTTCAGACTTTTTCCAACGTTATTAAAACATTACTGAACATACCTGAATCACTGAGTCAAGGTTGGCCAAACATAATTGCTTGGTTAAGAGATCCCATACGTTTGAATTCATTTGGAAAATAATCTTTTCCCTACTGTCTGTCTGTTGGTGCTACACCTTTCAAATCGGTCTACGCTTTTGAAATACATTAAAACCCATCGATAACGTGACTTTGACAAAAGATAACGTTATCTTTACAAGTTCACTGTGTCGGATTACCTGTCTCGGCGAGATTCAAGTCTGTGCACGTTTTATTTTAATATATCATACTCAAATGAATGGAATCCAGTGGCTTCCTTGAAATCGTAACAAGCCACGTACAGTTTTCTTTGGAATATGGTCAGCAGTAATGTCAAGTACCCTGTGAGTCCTAGTCAATGGGCTAAACATGCCAGACCGCTGCTATGGTGCTTTAACTTTGTCCACTTTGTCATTACTATTTATAGTGGACTTGAGGTAAAGCAATGGCAGATGTCTCAGTCACCAATAAAGTTAGTAATAGTCAGAGACAGTAAGACTATGTGAACGGTCACATTAGTCTCTTTCAATGTCCTCCATGTTATATGAGAATCATGGGGGCGGGGGTGGCATCAAACTAATGTCTAACTACACTGTAAAATCTTTAGTTATTAACTCTTGAGAGTATAAAATGACCTGTTGGGTCAAATTGTATAGTTAGATGAACACACTGGATTTGACTGTGTATATGTGGTTTGCAGCAGACATCAGTTGCATGCATGCTACCGTTAAGACGTGGCTTGGGTTGCACGTGGTCACAGCTGCTTGACAGTTTCACGACACGCTCGTGCAAAAGGAAAGGCTGATGGCATGGGTTTTCCATCTCCCTTTACCTTGAGACTCCGCAACGGGCCGGCTAAAGCCAGCCACGCCCCAAAAGCTTAGCTAGCTGTGTCGATATGCAGGCTCAGCTGACGATTAGTTAGTTTATCCATTTGTACCTCTGAGAGCGCGCAAATGGAACCAAGTGGAAAGGGGCCATTTGATGCCCTCAGAGTTGATGAACACGCAGGATATTACTGTGTACGGCTCTGGTGTCGCGGAGGACTCCCGGAGAAAAAGAGTTCTTAGAGCGCATGTGATTCCTAGAAAAGGCAGAGAACATGTTTTTTTTCCCTCTTCTCCCTCACATACACGTTTTGCAGGAAACAACTTGCATACTAATGATATGAAGTTGGATCGTATATACACATTTTGGGTTTTGTCCCCACACGTCTGATTTTTTTGGAACAACAGCTAGGCTCTGCCTCAGTCTGAGGCGGGAAGGCCAGAGGGAGGGATGTGGGCAGCAGCGCTGTACCTGTAGCTGGCAAGCAGAGGGCCTATTTGGCACGCCTGTCTGATTTCTTCCTATAAAGTTTTACAGCGGTCTTCGTAGAGCACATTGGTCACTGACACCTGGCCCGCTCGCAGAGAGCAGCTGTGAAACAAATCAGTCTGCAAAGTAGTCTTTCTCTGTCAAAAAAGAAAAGAAAAAAAGAGCGAGGTAGGGATGTGCACATGGTTTTAAATGGGAACACATGTTGATCGGACCACTGGCAATTTAGGGTACCAACATGGAAGGACAAAGAGATAAAGCAGGTGAGATCACCCCAGCATGCAGAAGAATCTGGCTGAGACTGTCCTTTAACCTTTTGTTGGAGCCATAATCGTCATGTAGATTGTAACACAGTTGGGGTAAAATTTTACATTTTAAATGAACGCATACTCAGCCAGTGGAGAGGAATCAGCATGCACATTTCTTAACATTTACTCTGGAACCGTCCCCAGAAACCTGTTACAAAAGCAATAAAAGTGGCATTGTGTCACCACTGTTACACAACTGTGCAAAACCCTCACAAAGAAAGTGTTAACCCAAATTGATGCTGTAACTGACTCTCTGCCCATGGAGATGTTTTCTTTCCAGGCTTCCTGGAGTTCAACTTTGGACAGTAGAATCAGGAGGAGCTCGCTCAATGCTCGCTAAAATAGCTGCTTCTGCAGTTGGGGAGTTAGAATATCGTCACACCCAGCAATTGTGTTGTGGTGACAGTGACCCAAAAAGAGGTTGCGTCCATCCGTGTGGCTTGTCAAAAACCCAAACTCTGATGTGGGACGAGACCTCAGACCAAAATTAGTCGCGTTATGGCAGAACAACCATCTGCTCGCCTCTGATAATGTGCTGTTCATATGGCAGGTTTTGACTGAGATCTGGCATATCCTTGCACTTAAACCGAGTTTAACCGCAGAAGCTGTGAACAGTTCAACAAGTTTGCTACCTATTGCACACTTGGAGGGATCTCACATGCCCCTTTCGTAAGTGGGCTGCTGTTTTGTAATTTACAATCCTTGAATTGTTCTCGAAGCTATTTATACCTTGCATGCAGGAAACTCCAGCAAGAAACTTTGATTGCAATGAACATATTCTATGTGCACAATAACCGTTTGTTTGTGTGTGTGTGTGTGTGTGTGTGTGTGTGTGTGTGGGGGGGGGGGGGTGCTGGGGGAAGTGATTTCCTGGAAGTTAAGTTGCTGATTGTGAACATGCACAGTGATAAATGAGACTTCCATCGAACCAACCGGATATTTAGCTGAATTCTCTCACAGTGGATGTCTTGATTTTTTTTTGTTAAGAGTTCATGCCAGCTGGTGGACAAAACATTTGGTCAAAACAGTGCTCGCCCTCTCGAACATTCCATATTGTATGCATGCGTGGAAAATGAAACGTACAAGTTCTTGCCCTGGCCAGCTACAGTATGTTGCTGTCAAGTTGTGCACATAAGTTGGTCAAATTAGTCAAATCAGTCTCCAAACCACTGTCATCGCTGCTGTTCCTCCCCCTCCGCTGTTTGGTAAAGCAAGCAGCTGCCTTTGCAAGTGTGCGTACTGTCAAATCTAGCAATTAAGTCTTTTTTTTTTTTTTAAGATATTTTTTTGCGGCTTACGCCTTTTATTGGTTTTTGAAGGGACAGACAGTAGGCTGACAGGAAACGGGAGAGAGATGGGGGAAGACATGCAGTAAAGGCCGTGTCGGGCTCGGGAGTCGAACCCGCGGCACACTGCGACTGGATTACTAGACGGTTACGCCACCGCCTGGGCGCAATTAAGTCTTTGTCAGTGTAACTGTAAACGCTCTTAGTGAACAGCAACGTTCATATTGCCGCCTTAAAAAAAAGAAAAAACACTGTTTGGCCCATTTCTGTCATTGTTCCTTGGGACAGTTTTGTTTTGGACTGGAGCACCTTGCCCTTGCTGAGTCGCATGACTCCATTATAGGCCCCCGTTTTGTTCACACCTCCCTTTCTGCTCTAGAAACTCCTGGGTTATCAGGTCATGGCCAGGTCTTCAAATATTAAGCAGTCAAACCGGGCCAAGGCGTATTGGTTTACAAGTGTTGTGCTTTATGTGGTAGAGGCACTCAAGCTCATTTATCTCGACTATTATCCCATCTCCCTACCCCCTGTTGAGATTAAACAGCATCTCTATTCAATACCCAGGATCTTGTAAAGATGTAATTTCAGATGCTGACCAGACCGACTTAATCAAAGGCCGAGGCCACACCAAACACGGTGTATACCGCTGGTAAATCTGCTGAAAGGTGGGAGAACTCATTGTCCTGGCCCTCTTTTTCTTTCCGATAGTCTTACTGTATGCTCATAAAGCCCTGGCGAAACTGGAAGAAGGGATGGCTTATCTTTCATGCTTGGGCTCCAGCCTGTAAGAAACTTGGGATATTCATGAAGCATAATTGTGCACAGATGTTAATTTTTAAACAGAAACGTATCAGGTGCACCTCCTTTGGCTCCTCGGCTCCTCTCGTCCTAATGAAATCTTTAGCTTGAGCACAGAGAGAGAGAGAGAGAGAGAGAGAGAGAGAGAGAGAGAGAGACGTCCTGCTTAGGGCTCTGGCTGAATGGAAGGGTTGCACGTGACCCTGGCTGCTTGGCTTCCATCCAGAGCCTTGGCAGAGTTTCAGTAGTTAAACACAGACCCACTAAGCCTCCTTTACAAGGCAGGGACCCTGAGCATGGAAAAACTGAGGTTTTTCTTTTTTTTTTGTGTGTGGCCGCACTTGAAGAGCCCCACTTCAGAAAAAGATGAATTTGGTGATTTAGAGAGAGACAGAGAAAAGAGAGACAGACACCATTGTCTGCACAAAGGCTACACTGTGTGTTCAGCTGGCTGAGGACGGGACAAGCTGTCTCAAATGTCTTTCAACTATAGCACTGCAGGCTTGGTTCGTGTGTGCGCCAAAACGTTGCATTTACACTGTTCGGACAGTACACTTGCAGATGTCATATCCAAGCAATCTGCTACAGTATAGTTTGCATTTATGTGCCTCTTGCCATAGATGTTGTAAGATTAAATTAACTGAAGTGCCATGACTCAGACATTTCTTATTTGTCTATTTCATACCCTATAAAGACTGTGCCTGAAGCAACAGTGTTTAGTTGTCTTTCTTTCTTTCTTTCTTTCTTTCCTTTTCTTTTTTTGTAGCAGGTAGTTCATTGCCAAATATTTAGCATTTTCTGCAAGTGGCCCTGAGAAATTATTAACAGTAGAAATTAACCGTACTTTCCATCCCCTTTGCAAGCAACGCACGCACAGGAATGCCTGTTTGGCATATTTATATATAGCAGTTTTATACACCATAAAATCCTGTGTGTCAATTTAACTCTGCCAGTATAAAGGTGAACCCATGAGGGTCTATTTTACCCTTTCAGAGGTTAAACCAACACCCATAGTTTGACAGTGTAGCCATGTCGTCTGAGCAGGGAGACACGAGGACATATCCAAACACAAACTGAAGCCTGCCAAGTCATGAGTTGTGAGATTAATTTCAAAGAGACGGCCTAGAGCAGCACAGAAGCCAGAGACCCAATTCTGGTAATCACTCCCCCCCTCCCACTCCTTCCACGGGCTCCCAGACACTCATGCTGTGTCAGGCCCTTTGAACATCAGTTCCTGGGAGCTGGGACTGGCCGATATGACTTCAAATCACTATTTCAAACATTTGCCTTGATTAAGATTAGTGAACACGCACGCACGCACGCACGCACGCACGCACGCACGCACGCACACACGCACGCACGCACGCACGCACGCACGCACGCACGCACGCACACACACACGCACACACACACACACACAGACACACTCTCTTCGATAGATCGATCGATCGATCGATATATATATATATATATATATATATAGAGAGAGAGAGAGAGAGAGAGAGAGAGTCGATTCACACACACACACGCACGCACACACCACACATACACGCACGCACATGCATGCACGCACACACGCACGCACGCACGCACGCACGCACGCACGCACGCACGCACACACACACACACATACACACATACACAGACACCATTCCTCTTTGGTTCAGTTCGTCTGGCCCCTGTGCACCATGGCGGGTTTCCTTGTCAGATAAATATAACCAGAGTCATCCACTGGCACCTCTACTCCTGCCAGTCGGTGCCTGGCATAGTCGCCTCCATACCGCTTTACTGAGGGTACAACTAAGCCAACAGGGTGGGTGGAGGTGGCAGCAGTGTGTGTGTGTGTGGGGGGGGGTCTTTCTGTAGCCTCAAAGAACCTCTGGCTGGGGGATGAGGCTTAAGAGGGGGGGGGGGGGGGGGGGGGGTAAGGTAAAAAAATTAAGGAAAAACAGCGCCATCTTTTCTTTTGAATTTGTTTGACGTTAGTCAACAGTCTGTCTCGAGAGAGTAGGGATCATACCCCCCCCCCCCCCCAAAAAAAAATATATCCTCTCACATCATGAGACCTTTGAATCTCTGAGACTGCACTGCCCCCTGGGGGAGTCTGATGACCTGTCCATGAAACCTGATAGGAATATGAAGCTGCAAACTCGTGTCGAGAAAGTGGATTTTGCCAAGTCGTTGGCAATGAAGTAGTCGTGTCCACATGAAGTTGGCTCCAGTTGTTCAGATGCCCCAGCACTTCCTCTTTACTTTTTGAACTGTTACGTTGCCACGGCAGCTAATTGCCCAATGTGTGACATTGGCAATGTTGTGATTGGCAATCAGCTTAGGCTGGGAAATTAGCTTAGGCATTAGAGGTCTATGCTTAGAAAAACAACAATGCAGCCCTGCTGTTTTGTGTCTGTCTGTATTTGTTTATTCAACTAGAATGAAACCAACTTTCTTTCACTATGAATACCACAAATGCTTTTGAAGAGGGTCTGGGAAGTTGACAGCATTTGTTGTTCACAGGAGAGAACGTTTGAACTTTTTGTTGTCTGTTCTCATGGATGCACATGAACCGTGTCTTGTGGTTGACAGTTGTGTGGGCGAAAGCTACTTGGAAGGTAATGGTTGGCTGAG
Source organism: Electrona antarctica (assembly GCF_951216825.1). Taxonomy (NCBI): domain Eukaryota; kingdom Metazoa; phylum Chordata; class Actinopteri; order Myctophiformes; family Myctophidae; genus Electrona; species Electrona antarctica. The sequence continues at coordinate 37,046,931 of NC_136794.1, read as the reverse complement.
ATTGGACCACTCGTTAATCAGCTGTTGATCTCTGATCGTGCCCCTTCTCTGTAAACAAAGCAACTTTGGTGGACAAAAAAACCCTGGGAAAAGTGTCTGGTCATGTAAATACATATACGTATACGTATTCTGGTACTAGATAAATGTAATGCATGCATGAATGAATGAATGAATGAATGAATGAATGAATGGATGAATGGATGGACGGACGGACGGATGGATGAATGAATGAATGCATGGATGAATGAATGAATGAATGAATGCATGGATGAATGGCTGGACGGACGGATGGATGGATGGATGGATGGATGGATGGATGGATGGATGTACTCTATATACAGTATAGTCTTGTGTAGACAGGTGATCTGAGATGTACAGTAGGGGAACAGCAGTGAGAGGGCCACCACAAAACCTACACTCACTGCAATGAAAATTTAAAAAAATTATGTTTTATGTAAAAATGTTGTTTTTTTGGGGTTTTTTTCATCCAAGTCTAGCCACTATGTTGAATTTTGACGTTACCTGATGTATTGGTAGACGACAGAGACTAGTCTAGCAGTATATTATTAGGGGTATGCCAATATATTGATATATCGCGATACCTTCTCCCGCGATAAATAATCAATACACTATTACAGATATCGTGATATATCGTAACATTTTACTTCTACGGCCTAATATCGCTACATATATCGTATCGTAAGGTACCCATCTTCAAACAACAGTGAATAAATATCCACACTCAGCAGGTATCTCAAGTTTCTACAGAACATGAATGGCGTGTGTTTCCGATCATTCAGTGTGGTCTCAGTCTCCCTGTCGTTCATACAGAATGACCTGAATGCTCTTCATAATTGTATCTTTGGGGGGTATTAAGGATTCCCGCATGAACCAATGCTGTCCGCTTCTCTTAATTTGGCAGACCGTGAATCCAGAGAACACGAGGACACCATGACCACAGAGATCGGAGATCAGGAGCTGCAGCCGGCGAAGGTGCCGTTGCTTCCCAAAGACATCCTGAACAGCAAGAAGATCCAGGCCGTGCGAAAGGAGATAAAGCGGAAGCAGGGGAAGCAGCGCTCGATGGGATCTCCTCCACTGGACTACTCTCCGCTCACCATTGACAAGCATGAGCCAGAATTTGTAAGTATTTTAAAGGCCTGAATGGGCTATATATGCACGGGGCCGCTTCCCTACTAGGTGTTACCGATGATACTAATTAAGGCTCTGTTCCATTTAGTGTGCAGTGGTTCTCAAACTTTTTTTTATTTTCAAGGACCCCCATAACTCTGAGAGTGTATACACATGGAACCAATCGGGTCCATTTGGTTCCATTTGTACACTCTCAGAGTTACACACACGTACGGGGCCATTTGGAACTCACTCAAGGTGTAGCAGTGACCCACTGGTGTAGCAGAGTGTTTCCACTGAGCCAACATGCACAATAGCAGCACCCTGACTCTGTTTGACCAGAACAGAACAGGGCCTTCATTAGAATCATCGGTAACACCTGTGAAGGAAGTAAGGGGCCAAAGTTCCAAAATGGCGTGTGTGCATATAGCCCGTTGCCTCTTGCTAATGCAAAATTACACAGAGCAACAGCAATGCTTTCCTTTCTTTTTATTATTATCATTATTCACAGTATAAGATGTCAACTTAACATTTTCTTTCTCTAAAGGGCCCTTGCAGGAGAAAGTTGGATGGCATCATTCAAGGAATGAAGGATACCTCTCGTGTCATGGCTCTGTCTTTGTACCTCCCCAACTGTGACAGGAAAGGCTTCTTCAAGCGCAAACAGGTGGGTTTGATATTCTAATCAGAATATATTTTTTAGGATTGAAATGTAAAAGTTAAAACAAAATAGACTCCATGTTTGGGATGAGATTATTCATGTGTGTCCCCTCTCTGTCCCTGTCGTGTCCACAGTGCAAGCCCTCTCGCGGCCGCAAGCGGGGCATCTGCTGGTGCGTGGATAAGTATGGCGTGCAGCTCCCAGGGACGGACTACAGCGGCGGGGACATTCAGTGTAAAGACCTGGAGAGCAGCAATAACAACAACGAGTGAAAGTACAAGTGGGGGGGATGAACTCTGTCTGCCGACCCCTACTGACCCCACCCTCCCAACCCCCTTACCCTCTCACCAACCCTCTGACCCCCCTATCACACCTGTCTGCTCCACCCTCCAGTCACTTCCAGATTTTTTTTATTTTTTTATTTTCCAAAAAAGGAAGACAAAAAAAAGAAATCCAAATGAGATGGACAGGCTGAGAAGATACACCTGTCTTTTTTCTTGTTTTCTTTGGCTGTTTTTGAGTGAACACTCATCTCCGAACGTGAGGAGAGAAACCAAGAGGATTTGAATGCCCTCGTCTACAGCCCCCATTCGGGCCCCATTCTAAGTGCTGGGCCCCTGCCCACCCCCCCAACACAACAGCACCTCGGCCTACAGATTCATTAAAATATAGGCACGTTAAATGGATGTTTTTATATGCAATGCAAACTGCTGTGTATCGTGCAAAAGCAACACAAAACAAACATTGTAAGGGGTGTGTTTGTGAGTGTGTGGGGGACAGGGGGACGATGTAAGGCATAATGATCCTAAACAGAACTCAATAAGGCTTTTTCTATTATCTGAATGCCGATCTGGAGGAGACAGCCAGAACATTTGACTTTTCATTGGCTTTTGAATAATTGGCTTATATTTTGTGTGTGCTTTCAAAAAGAAACAAAGCAAAACGAAAAGAAAATATGACATAGGGAGCTGCTGGTGTAGTCGTGGTTCTGTCAGAGCACTTACGAATAGGGGAACCCTTGCTTGGATCATGTGTGTAACTTCACAAAACGATGCGCGTATGAATGTATGCATGTGTACAGTGTGCATGTACAGTACGTATGAGCCTGTGTAGGTGTACGACGGAGTGAGCCTATTACAAAAGAATGTCCTTTTTCCTTTCTCTTTTTTATTTGTTTTTATCACAAATGTTTAAAACTTTATTTTATTTTTTATTTTTTTGCTAGTGCTTGAAGTGGTCTCGGGAGTTGTCCTTCTTTTGCTAGCCTAGGAAAGGTATGTCTTGCGAGTGTGACATTTGCGAGTGTTTTCAGAAAGCAAAAAGAATGGGCAGACGAGTACAGATGAATCTATATTAAGTGGCTCTTTATGACGACGTAGCTAACCTGATGATATGCCAACTGTGCCTATTTCTGGACGGACACTCACTGCCATGCAGGGCAACACAGAGCTTAACGGAAAGCAACAGCTCTACTGGTGAACTAAATCAAGCTAAAAGGATTTTTCTTTTTCTTCTCGCGGCCCAAGTGACCCGGCTCGACTAGCTCGACCTCCACTACCCCGCCCCACAAGACTGCGAGCATAGAAGGAATCCTGGACATTGTACAGTCGAACGATACCGGTCACGTCACGTGTCACGTCGGCTGCAAGCGAACCGAGTCGAGCGTGCGCCCACCACCCCCCCACCCCGACTGGTGTTCACCAGTAAGGTGTATCATTCTCTGAGTAGTGCGGGGGTGGAGTTTTGTATGGTATAGTTTGTGTGCTGTTTTCTTTGCCTTCAGTGAAGTAACGACCGCCCACCACTTGTTTCATGTTTCTTTTTTTCTTTTTTTTGAGCCATGTTCCTTTTCACCAAGCAGTTCCCCTTCCAATACTGCTACTACTACCGTGTAACCGTGTTGTATTATGTTGCATTTAAATATAGATATTGAATGTTGTTTTGCCTCTCGAAACAAACAACGACGACAATGTATCGGTGCTTGGAAAACAAAAGGAGCATTTTCTTTTTTGTTGTTTTGGATTTTTTGTTTTTGTTTTTTAAGCCTGTAAACTATTTGAATACTGGTATGTCCTTTTAGCCTGAACTGGTGGAGTGTACAGGAGGGGCCCTGTGTCATTTGATTACAGTACAGTCAAAGAAAGCTAAAGCCTGATTCATACTTTGCCGCACGACGGTGTCGCACATCAAACGTATTTTCTGCGTGCGACACTGTTGATCGACTGAGCATAAATGAGGCTTAAACTCGTTCATGTCGTTCTGCTTGCTCATAGTGGAATTATTCTGCCTTTAGAATATAAATATATCACCTATAATGACATGTCTGAAATAGGGACACCAGGGTGGTTAAAACACAAAAGGGGCAACATTGAAAACAGGGTGATTTTCAAAACAGGAGTTATTTCTCTGTGTGTGAGTCACAGTGCCTTCCTATATGCAAATACATTTGAATACTGACGTGAAAGTGACATGGATGTCATTAGGGGGCAGAGTCCATTTCTTTTCTTTCCAGTTTGCCCAAGCCTGATCCTCGTTAAGCCTAATTTATGCTCTGTCACGCATAAAATAGCAGACCTACAAGCTCACCACGCGGAAAATAGCAGAGCTACAAGCTCACAGGTGACCTTGTAGGTCTGTTATTTTCTGTGCTGTCGTACGACTAGGTGTAATTCGGGCTTATGTTGGCGAAAGGGTTCTAGATCTAGTTCTGTAGTGAAGAACAATTGAATGTGGTAGCTCCTATAAACAGTGTCGCAAGAATGCATTACGATTCCATTATAATCCTTGCCTGACCCCTCAGGGCAATTCTGGACAAGAGCGATTTGTTGAGGGACAAACCGCAGCTGGTTGAAACCTCTCTCTTCTCTTTCTTCAAAAACCAATAAGCTATGATAATTGCTTCTTTTTTTTTTGTTTGTTTCTTCTTTTTTGTTCTTGTGACTGCCAATGTATATGATTGCCAGAGAGTGGAAGCCAAAGGATGTTAGAATTCAAGAGGTAAATCATCGCCGGGACTGGAGGAACGCTCCTCTTCTAGCGCAGGCATAGTGACGTCCATTTCAACGAGAGGAGACGTTATTTCCTCCATAAATTAAAAAAAAAAGAAAGAAAAAAAAGGAGAAAAAATAAAATCAAAAAAGGAAAAGGCACTTGCATTCAAAATGGCTTCTGGTCATGATGAACCTGACATCAAGGCTCTTTCCAAGTCTCACTTCCTACACCAAAATCCCTACCACCACTTTTGAGGAAAAAAAGAAAAAGCAGCTTGCACTTATTCCAGTTATTCAATAATGATGATACTGACACACAACGACATCCTGAGATGATGTGGTGTCATGAAGTTAGTGGAAAAGAAATAAAAGCAACGCCACAAAGCAAAAAAGTTTTTCTTACTTTGTACTTAACCTTTTATTTTTTTTCCAGGGAGAACAAAAAAAGGGGGCGGGAGGGAGGGGTGGGGGGGGGGGGGGGGGGGTTCTACCGAGGCAATTCTTGATGACAGGGGCTGCACGCCTGGTACATCCAATACAGCAACATCCCTTAGGGGGAAACTAGGTAGATCATAAAAAATGTTTAAAAATAAAATTAAAGTAAAAAGTAACATACTGTACACACTAGCGATGGCACATGCTCTCACAGCCTGTTGTACAGATGGAATTAAGAGACTGAGGTTGGGTGGGATTTGAGAGCCAGTGCCATGCATGGGCAGTGGTCATAATCAGGGCCTAGCCACTTCTCCCCGATACGGGGTCACCAGTTGCATGATGGTAGATATATACTGTAGGCCTACAGTTAGCAACAGTAACAGTTACAGAGTCTCATGGAGCCGGGGGGAGCACAACACTGCAACCAGGTATAGCGGGATGGCTAACGGCTAGCTGGAGCACAACACTGCAACCAGGTATAGCGGGATGGCTAACGGCTAGCTGGAGCTTGTGTAGTTTACTTGAAAAACACAAAATAGAGACTTTTTTTTTCTCCCACGAGAAGAAATTTGAACGAAGCATCAATATTGGAATCAGTCGAACATGTGACTGCCTATAGCACATTTTTCTGGATTTTAAATTGTGCTCTTTTTTTATTTTATTGTGAGTTGAGATGGTCAGGGTCAAAGAGCCAACTTTGTTAGCATCCGACTTTGGCCTGTGTTCGAGTTGCGCCTTCCTCAGGCTTCCGTCTCTCCTAACCGGTTTTTGAACTCATAATCACACTTCATAACTACAATAGTACAGTAAGTAACTGCAGTGTTTTTTTCCTGAATGCATAACACTTTTCTGGATGAAATCAGACAACACAATTGGTTTTCACAATGTGGTGTTCACTGGCTTATGAAATCATCCCATCAGTGGCAGGAGGATTCTGGGAATAATAACAAAGGATAGAACAAACAAAACAACAACAAAAAAGGTCAGCATTTGGAACTTCATAAAACAAAA
>NC_136794.1:37003203-37038203 GCF_951216825.1 Electrona antarctica | reverse complement strand
AGAAACGGCCTGCGCCCCTGGCCGCATTTCTGGGGGTCTGGATGTTCCAGGGACCCCCCAGGGAGTCAGGGACCCCCCAGGGACCCCCACACGGTTCCGGACGCGGGGCGGCTTGCCAGAACCGGGCCGGCACCCATGTCACTTTCACGTGGGTCTGGAACTTCCGCGGACCCCCTGGGGACCCCCACATGGAGTTGCACCACTCACTTCACACAGGTGTGATTTTCTTTTACTCAAGTAGTTTTTTTATTTAATTTGTAACAAAGTATTTAAACATTGTGGTATTAAATCTTTACTTAAGTAAAATATATACTAATCTTGAGTATATGCTTCAACCACTGGTGTGTCTGTAATGGGCGCCCCTGCCCATGTACAAAGCGTACATACATGTGCGCGGGTTGAGAGTTTGTGCGTTTGAGAGGGGGGGGTGCAGACTTCTACTTCAGGGAGAAGGAAACATGTGTAGGGGATTTGATTTGTGAGGTAGTGAACATGACAATTACTATTTGCCTTCAAAGCAACTGACAACTGCACTTAGGACTTCAAAGCATTCATGCCCCTTTTATTACATAATTAGGCCAACAACTATGGATGGCTACGTCTAATCTCAACACGCGCTCCCCTCCCCACCTATACGCTCTCAACCTGTCCTAAAGCCAGACGAGTCCTTGTCGGTGGCACAAAATGCTCCACCTGCCTTTGGTCTCCTTTAGTGTAGTGGTTCTCATACGTGTCCGTGCCAAGGGCGCCCAAATTGATATGCGTTTGGCCACGGACGCCCATCTGAAAAGGTTTTGTGCCAGGATCTGACCTCCCACCAGAAGAGAAGATTTATGTTTAAAAATGGATAAACTGATTTTGATGGACCTGGACCCCACTTTGCAAGAACCACTGGTTTAGTTGGGGCTTTGCGGGAAAAACGGTTTATGAATTAAATTGGAGTGTGTCAGAGATGGCCTTGAACTTACTATAACTTTGGAGAGTTCCATCCTCCTGTAGACCAGGGCATGTTGTGAAAATAGCATATCGACATGCTCACAACACATCGCGACAACCTTTAGACCAGTTATTTTAGATTGGAAAAAAGGAGAGGTGAAAGTATAGTAGACTATAGTATGGAACACCCCGGGTCAACAAATTATATAAGGCAGTGGTTCTCAAGGTGCGGTCCGGGGACCCCCAGGGGCCCTTGGTGTGGTCACGGGGGTCCCCACAATCATTGTAACCACTTTATCCATTTTCTTTTTATTTGAACCTTTATTTAACCAGTATAAACACATTGAGACAAAGTCTTTTTTACAATTGGAGGTGCATTATTTGAAGAAAAAAAAAAAGTTTGAGAAGCACGGATATATGGTTTATATAAGTGGTTAAAACTCTTGATGGTAAACGATGATGGGTCATTTGGAGACGTTGGGTGAAATGTCCTAATGGCATGCAGATGGTTTACACTGCGTAATAGGGGATCTTCACAATCACAAACCACTACTTGTGCGTCTTGTATAACGCTATCTCTTCAAGGGCGTAAATGATGGTTCTTTTCATCGCCGTCCGGGACAGAGATGAAAGGAGATTTACAAAAGAATGCAGTCGGGGAGGGGGTGTGGGGGGGGGGGGGGGGGGGGGGGAGGAGTAAATCACATGACTTAGTAATGGTGTCCCCCCGCATTGTCGGCGCTTGAAGATGGCAGACGAGTGTCTGCTGGTTTTCCACCCTCACCCTTTCATCAACGATGGGCTTAAAGGAGGAATCTCTGATGGAAGGTTTTCTGCTATGAAGCGGATGCGACTGTGTGAACCAAAACCTGTGTGCTCACTAGGGTTTTGCTAATCTCCACTGATACCTTGCATCCTCCGAGCTTTAGCTGGAGCTGAGATGAAATAGTTTTTAAGGGTGGTGTTCTGAGGAATGCCACTGAAAGTGTAATGTCAACAGAACACAGTAATCATTCTACATGGAAAGTAACCCGGGAAAAGTCGGGTAAAACAGGAAATTGTTCAACTTGCAGCTGCAATGGGTCAATTCAATAACAATAATCTTATCAACCATTATCAATATTTTTTAAATCTCTTCTTTAAATTTAGTTTTGTGAGAAAGGCAATTTTATGATGCATTTCTTATCAATTATTTTATGACCTTTTGAACCACTTAAAGCCCTATTGGCTCCATTTTCCTTCGAGCATTCTAAATACACTATTTGGGGATTTAGCAGTGGGGAAGGGGTGTTCCCCCACTAAAGTTGGTATTTTGGTTACCTGTCTAAATCCCTAAAACACCTCCGTTACCCGTTACATTATGCATAGGTGTGGTTTGGGAGTTACAATATTAAACCAATCACTGTGCCACATGGCATTGCCTTTAAGAGATCCCTTATCCGTTGCTGTTATGCCCAGTGCTATTGCTTCATAGCCTTACGGTCTCCCATGGAAGAGTGATGCGTTGCTTGCCTTGAAGTCTCCCACTTGTGCCCAGCCCCCCCTGCTGTTTTTCTTCTTTTTTTCCCCATCGCGCACAGAGCCAAGAACACTCGTCTTTTCATTGAGTCACAATAACTCGCTCAAATCTCGCTCGCTTTAACATTTCAAAGTGCTGTGTGATCATCGAAATGTAAGCTTTCGTTTGGCATATCGTGCGTGTAGGAAATCGGATTAAACCCCATTTGCTGCGCTATGGGGTGATGAAACTGAACCAGCAAATGGAATCGCGCACAATGGCTGGCACAACTTAAGTCAAATAACTTCTTTGACTAGATATATATAAACACAATGGACACAAGGAAGTGATAGGCACTCACTTCTGCTGATTATAGGAAAATTACAAAGAGATGCATAAGAGAATAAGGAGAGATGATCAGATGAAGCAGCCTGACTCCGAACATCTCCATTGCAGGTGCACCACTCTATACCAAACTAATTTGGCATACGGCTTACGGGTGCTTTTAAACTCCACTATGCGCCTTCTCAAATGTGTGTGACCAAAATAGCAATTTAGGGGAAAGCGTGCCAACACGCCTATGACCACAGCTCTAGGCGCAAATACCGGTGTCGGCATTATAGATAGCGGGTGACGCTGGACCAAAATACCATTTAGGGACAGAGCAAGCTCCTATACTCGTAATTTTCGGACAGCGGCTGACTTGCGGGCCGCGTCGTGGGTAACAAAAAAAATAAAAACAAAATAAGTGTTTGCCTTAAGTGTTATCCTGAGTTCTATAATTTTGCCCAGTATTAGTTTGCTGTTGAAAGATTATTTGCACTGTATAAAGCGGCACTGGAGTTTGTGGAGGAGTTTTGGGAGAAATAAAAACCCTTAAATTGTATCTCTGTTCTTGCGGAGCCTTGGCCTAGGCCTACTACTATACAAATAAAGTTATTATTATAATATTCACATTTTGCATAATCGCATGCACAACGGTGTTGATTTTGTCGACTAAAGCAATGACGAAAGATGTTCGTCGACTACCTTTTTTCATTGACAAACTAAATCAAAACGAATAGATGAATATAATATGAAAATATACTGACAGTTTTGTGAACAAATAAACATTAGACTAAAATGTTACAGAGAAGAGATCCAGTAGAACTAAAAGACAAGTCTTTTTGGTTATGCTCAGAAAATAGCAGATATAGGCTCACAACGTGTCACGCTGCAAGCTTGTAGATCGGCTATTCTCAGCATGCAATCAAGTGTAAAATCAGGCATTACGACGCCATCACGGCCCACCGAAATACGTTTTTGTCGACAAAATTTAGATTTAGTTGGCTAAATTCACATGATTTAGCCAACTAAAGTCACATTTAGTTGACTAAAACTTGACTAAAACTAAAACATTTCAGATGACTAAGTAAAATATGACTAAAGGGCCTTGCAAACGGGGAGCGATAAAACGCACCTATAGTTCATTTTCAATAAGACCTGCGTTTTTGCTTGGAGAAGTCGCGGTGCGACAACGCAAGCGTATTTACGTGAGCGCGGTCCCGTGAATTTGTTGCGCGTGTGCTCGTTACGTGCACACGCCCGCGACTCACCAGACCTGGATTCTGTTTAGCATTTATTTTTACGCTTGCGTTGTTGCGCCCCTCTTCAACAGACCTGGAGGAGACCTGTGTTGATCTCAGGCAACAACGCCTGCGTTCCTCGCTTCACGCTTGCAAGGCCCTTTTAACTAAATCCAAACTTATTGCTGTCAAAATCAACACTTTAATGCACAAACATACAAATACACACACAGTAATAAGTCACCGTCCAAAGCCTATTCAGACAAATCAATACAACCCAAAACCACAGGGAATGGTTTCCAGACTCATTCTTCCATCAGACAACAAACACCAATCCAAATAGGAAATCCAGCCAAGTTTCCAATATTTTTCTAACACAGACATCGCCCCCGAAATCATACGTTACTCAGACAAAGATACTCAGGAAAAGCACACAGAAAGCCGTAGTGAAGGGGCTTTCATATTATGAACAGTGTGATTAATCGCGCGGCTCAACTGGCATTCAGCTAACTGGCATAACTGGCACGAGTATAAGGTTACGAGGGCAAAGTCAGTCAGGCGCGGTCTAATATGATACACATTGGCTGCAGGTTCAAAGAAGTCTCCTTTTACACAAGTCTTGAATCACTTCAGCTACAAATCAATGGTGACGTTTTGCTGGGGACTTTGTTTCAATTTCAACCTTAGACGCTATAAATCTGTGATGGATGTGGCGACGTTATTTAGAAAAGCTTTCGCCCTGGTATATTTAATCTTTATTTCATTGAAGATCAAACTAATTATGGTGCAGGTGATTTCTGTGATTTGCAGTAGCTTATACATTCAAGAAACAGATCAATCCAAATTTGGTTAAGGAGGATTTACCACATGTTGGCATTGCCTCATTTTGACATTTTCATCTGAGTAACTGATGCACTTAATTAAGAAAAGAAATATGCCACAAAAACATGTATCTGACATCTGGAAAGCACTGTCTATATGTGCTGATCTATAAAATACATGCAGTTACTATTATTTTCTTTTTGCCTTTTTGTACTACCGATACATTTTGACAACATGTTAATAGTTAATAGTTTGACCTTTTTATAGGTTTTGATGACATGCTATATGTACTGTACACCCTTTTTAGACGGCTTTTGAGGAGGCGCTAATACCGGGTATAAATATCTTCATTGAAATTAGCCCAGTACAAGTTCAGTGTTCAGTGACATGTTGTGAGCTTGTAGATTTGCTATTTTCGAACAAAATAGCCTCAGAATAGGACTGCAAGCGTTCAAACAGGTCATGAATCATAGTATAGTATCATAAGCCTGAAATCACTTCCTGGAACCCAAGAGGGAAGAGGACAGACTATCTTCTTAGAGGACTCAAGGACAGAAGTCACTTTGATTGATTTCCTCTAGTATAGGGGTAGGTAACCTTAGGCACGGGTGCCAACATCGGCACATCAGGGGAGGGTAATCACTGGCACACTGGCACAAGTGTGAGAGAGGTTTTTCTTTTAAGATTAAATATTCAAAAAGGTTTACTCAGTTAAATTGTGTACAAATTTCAATCAAACTCATTAAACTCTGACTGGGGAGGACTCTGGGAAATAGGTGGGTTATTGTCTAACGATCATACATCCGGATGTGAAAGAAAATCAAAATCAAATCAATCTGTTGGAAATGTTTTCATTTTGATATATTTTGATATGGTACACTATCAAGAAAATGAAAAGATGACGTCAAACAGGTTGCCGACCCCTGCTCTAATACATGCATAACATCCACACCTGTAATTTTGGGAGCACAATGCATGCCTAAGCTGCCACAGGATCACACATAGGCTACAACCACAGACACGACTGTGATCTGTATAATTTGCGACCGTAGGTCGCATTTAGTAAATGCTTTAGTACATTTTACTATGAAAACCTGCATCTCCCGTCTGTCAGTTAGTCACCCCACGCCTCCATACATGGTCATGCCTCGTGACATCACACTTCCATATATGGCCACGCCTCGTGACACATCACGCCACCATATATGGCCATCTCCATACAGTATATGAAGATCACGACACTGACCTCATCTAACCCTGGATAACCATACATGGAGAAGACTCGATCATCACCTATAGATCTGCATATTATGGTGCCGGCCAGCAACTCTACATCTGACCTCAAACCCTTAGATCTCCATATATGGAGCTGACCTGTTCTAACATTCCATATGTTGATCCTTCCCCAGTCGTCCGTCCAGTTCTGACATTCCATATGTTGATCTGACCTCATCAAACCCTGTACACTCAAGACACGAATATATGGCCAGTACAAAAGTTCTCAACAGGCCCAAAAATCGTACTTACTGGTAATAATCAAGATCTACAAAGTGACTATAGTAACTATAACGTTTTCAAATAAATGTAGTGGAAACAATATTTGGATCCGAGAGGTAGTGGAGTAGAAGTAAAAGTATTGGGAATTGGATACCATGTTGGTTTCCTCGATTCTGACGACGCTCTGTAGCAGAAATATACGTGCACTGTAGGCATAGCGGACGTATATTTAGCAAATGTGGATTGGTTTATTTATAGACATCTTAACCCACTTAGCATCACATTTGTCAATGTCAAACCCCACGCCCTAAATCCCTCCCCATGTCAACACTTCATTAGTAGCCCTCACAACACATGCATGCATACATCCATATCCCATGTACTGTACACGCACACGCACGCACGTATGCACGTATGCACGTATGCACGCACGCACGCACGCACGCACGCACGCACGCACGCACGCACGCACATGGCAAATCATTAATAATTATTCACAGGGATGACCTGGAAGAGGCTTGAGCAGCCTTAAGGTCTTTTCAGATGGGCAGCGTGTGACACAGACGTTGTCGTCTGGATCAACGACAGGTCTGCTCAAAGAAGCTCAACAGTCGCGGGCGTGTGCACGAAACGAGCGTGAGTGTGTCAATTTCACGGGGCCGCGCTCATGCTTGCGTTGTCGCCCCTCAACTTCTCTGCGCGTAAAAAAAATAATTGAAAAATAAATTAATCGCTGCCCATCTGAAAAGACCTTTAGTCTGATATTCAATGACCACTCTAGCCTTAACCAATAATAATAATAATAATAATAATAATAATACCTGGAATTTATATAGCGCTTACACATGAATTTCAGTTCAACATACAGTTTAAACGTTTGAGCAATGCAAGACTCTGAACTATAAGGTGGAGGCTGGGGTGGTGGAGGCAAAAACAGCTGCCCAGTGTCTGTGAAGCAATTGAAGCAAAGCTGGTGTAGAACAGAGACGTATTTAAATGGACTGCCTTATTCATTGCTGGGAATCAGGTGTGATTACTGTGTAGGAAATGTTCAAAAAGGAGGTTAAAAAATGGCAGATGTACACGGTTGTGACATGCTGCAAGCTTGGATATCTACTATTTTTTAATAGCCAACAGTAAAATCTAAAATCTTTCCTGATTTCAATGGGAGAATAGAGATATACTGGATTATAATGGGAAAAAAATAAGTGAAAAAAATTAAAAATATAAAAGGAATAAAGAATAAAGAAATAAAGAAATTGTATTCATGTAACCCAATGGAGGCACTACCAGATAAATGAACATTGAACATTCCACTGTGAAGTTGCAAAATTTTAACGGCCGATCTAAAATCAATAAGCAAGTCACTCAAAACTTCTTACTTTGGACTTTGTTTGTTTGTGATCCAACGAGCCTGCGGGTCACACAAAACACGCACACTTTAATCTTACATCAGTATAGGATGTAATTACAAGTCACTTACAGTAGTATCTCTATCTCCTGGAAAATCTAACCGATGGGCCTGATATTGTTAAGAATAATACACGCACGCACGCACGCACGCACGCACGCACGCACGCACACACGCACACACACACACACACACACACACACACACACACACACACACACACACGTTTGACGCAATTGTATGGATTATGTCCAACAACATTAAGTACATTAAGACACAGTACAGCCTGACGTATAGAGTTGCCTACAGTATATTTACTTTGTTACTTTTCTACATTGTATATTACAGTGTACAAACGGAACCAAATGGACCCGTAAAGGTCCCATCATCTATTACGGAGCACACTATACCTTCAACACGTATTCAAGTTTCAGGCTCTCAGCTGACTTCTTGCACCACTGATCTCCAATGGGCTATATGCACATAGAATAACGCTTCCTACTTCCGGGCCGCTTCCCTATACTTCCATCACAGGTGTTGCCGATGATACAAATTAAGGCTTTGTTCCATTTAGTGTGCAGTGGTTCTCAAACGTTTTTAATTTCAAGTACCCCCATAACTCTGAGAGTGTACAAATGGAAACAAATGGACCCTTACAGGTCCATTTGGTACCATTTCGACACTCTCAGAGTTACAGACCCGTACAGGGCCTTTTGGAACCCACTCAAGAACACTTTGAGACCCACGGGTGTAGCACTGAGACCCCCTTTCCACCGGTAGGTTCCCAATAGGAACCGGTTCAGTTCTTTTTGGTTCTTAGTCCATGAGCCAGAGCTCCAAAATTGGTGGGAAAAACTAGACCTATATTAAATTGTTTATAGGATCAATACAAGTAAATTAATACATGATAACCCTTCCACAGTAGTAGCTTTTTCATATTTTCGATTATTTTGCATATTTTTCTACATAATGCCTCATTTGCATATTTAAAAATGTAAAATTAGTAATACAATAAATCATTGTCTTCATGTAAGTACTCAATTGGGGAAGTTTCATGGTGATAACAATCTAATATAGGTATGGTTTTGCCCACTCAATTCATAATTAACGTTCCAATTTTGGACCTCTGGCTCATGGACTAAAAACCAAAAAGAACGGAACCGGTTCCCATTGGGAACCAACCGGTGGAAAAGGGGCCTGAGTGTTTCCAGTGAGCCAACATGCACCATAGCAGCACCCTGACTCTGTTTGACCGGAATGGAGCCTTCATTAGTATCAGTGGTAACACCTGTGAAGGAAGTAGGGAAGGGGCCCAAATTCTTTAAAAACTGGCATGTGTGCATATAGCCCATATTCAATGCATGTCAAACACAATTTGACAACAAGAATAGCAGAGCCGCTGATATGGACTCATACGGTTTGCACGGCAATCTGAGCCATGCATCAACAGTGGAAAATTGGAAGAGGAACAATTATATAATTTATGTCCTGGAACGTGTGTGTTTTGGAAACATGTACCATCTAATGACATCACTGTAATTGCCATATATTGGTTGAAGAAAGATAAACGCTCTTGTCTACACATTACAATTCTCCTAATGAAGACATGTTTATTGATCTGTGTGCAACTTGGAGTAGACAAAGTAGAAGTACAATTTGCACTTTGACCTTTATTCCTTTTATACTATTTTATTTTACAATTTATGTTCTTTCTTTATAGGCCTACTTTATTTCAATGTAAATGCCTCCTTGCCATAAACAAAGCATTTTGAATTGACTTGGTGTGTGGAATGTGCTGTAGAAATAAAATTGCATTGACTTCTCACAAGTATGCATCTGAAAGATAGTAGGCCTAACTAATGATATAGGACCCCTTAGCAGAGAGAAATATGAAGCAGGGACCCCTACAGATTGAATTAATGTTAAATGAACATTTTCCGACATTTAACGATTTAAACCCTCAATACACTTTGTAAACTGATCTTTGAACTGATTCGGTACTTGATCTGCTCTTTTTTCTTTCTACACCAAACCTCTTCGCTGAAAATAGCCGATCTACAAGCACGCAATGCGTGCAAGCTTTTTTGGCTAATGTTCCCCGCATTCCCATCTAGAACACTTAGGTCATCTGGGGCTGGCCTACTAATTGTTCATCCCATAGTTGGAACAAAACATGGGAAAGCAGCATTTAACTATTATGCACCACAAACCTGGAATAATATTCCAGGTTACATTAGGAAATCCCCAACCATCGCTGTTTTTAAGTCTAATTTAAAAACATACTTATTTAACATTGCCTATCCTAATGATGTTTAATAACAGCTAGGTCTTGCCTGGGCTTTTAATCAAAGGTGGGAGTATTTGTTCTAATTTATATGCCAATTATGTAATGTTATCTTACAGTATTTAATTGTCTATTGTAATCTTTGTTTATTTTTTAAGTGCACTGTTGCACTCTGTATTTGTTTTTATGTCTGTAAAGGACTTTGAATTGCCTCGTGTATGAAAGGTGCTATATAAATAAAATTGCCTTGCCTTGCCTTGCCTTGCAGAATAGGGATTATAAAATCACCCCTGTGTGAAGTGAGGGGCGTCATGACGTAACATGTTGATTTGCTCAGACACATATGCCGTAAATTCTCCATTCATTGTCAATGGGAATTTAACAAAAATACTGATTTGCTCAGACACATACGTAAATGTAATCTTTTTGTAGGACGAAAATAGCCTATTTGCTCGTCTACATATGACGTACATTCTCCATTCATTGTCAAGGGCATTTTTTTTATATCCAAAGTATAAAATATGGTTAAGTGGTTAAAATGATTGTGACACTATATATAAATATTTACAAGCAATTTATCCCATTATGTATTTGTGGACTATTTGCTCTTATGTTGCCCCCAGATGTTAAGTATGACACATATTTCTTGTGTAAGAACTAAGCTAAAGACATGTGTTTTAATTGAACAAAGTTTGTTCAATTCTAGTAAACAAAGTAAAAAATAATTAAATTAAAGTAAAATAAGACAAAATAAGCCATACAATAAGCTATCTCACTAATAGGCAAACCGCTGCTCTACCTCCTGAGTCACTGCCGCCATTCAAAATTGGCCTGGTTCAACTGAATCATGACATGTGACACTATATGGTTCTTTCTGAGGCGAAACATCAGGCCTGATTCGTTAGATTATAAGATAAGAGCTTTATTGACCCCTCTGGGGAGATCCAGGAAGATGGGGATATCATAATCAGCATCGGACGCCTGAGGCACAGCCGTTCATTATCTACGTAATGGGCAGATAAGATCAAAAGATCCTTCGCACACTCTAGATGCAGTCCAGAGATGTGTTAGCCAGACCTGAAGGGTTCATGCACCGTCTAGTCACCCAAACAGCCTTCTGCTTTCTTTGTCGGCATTGTAGATAACAATCTTTCCGGTGATAAAATGGCAACAGAAGTAATCAACAAAGTCCAACAAAGAATACATATTTTGGGCAGGATATCCTCGTCCGTCAGTAGGAATGGACTGATCGACGAGGACACTCATCCAACATCATTTTGACGATGCATGCATCTCATGGTACTGTAGCTCTAGGTCTAGCACCGCTGCCCTCAGAACACATTCCAAGGCATATAAGTCACATCTGCTCAAATTTAAGGCGCTAAGTAAAACAAACTAGTTACCAGTAAGAAGCCCTAAGGGCGAGGTCGCGTGCACGCATCCGCCTGGGTGATGGCAGAGCACTGGCACTCTGGCACTCCTAGTATACTAGGATAGTAGGCCTATACTCCGTATACTACTAGTATACTCGCATGGATGCACCTGGAACGTATCCTCAGTGATGTATCCCAAAGTCATCGGGGTCTCGCAACATCATACCCCTCACTCAGGTGACCCACCCGGGGTGATCCAAGTCCCGACTTACGTCCCAGTAGCTACCCACAATCAATCCCATTATAGGGAAAGACCAGGGCCACACAGTCCGCCGCTCCCGAACTACTCTGCCGGGACTTGGAGGTCTGGCGTGTGGAAGGACTAGGCTCTGTGGGTTGACTCCTGTCCGGGCCCCTCCTACGTCTCACCAGGTCCACTCCTGCTCTCACCAGGTGTAGCCAGGACCTGTGCGTTGCACCAGACTCCCAGCACCAGACACTTCATTCAGGAGCGGCGGATTCTTGAGCCGCAATGGTTCAGCAGGCTCCACCAGCAGGGGAACGGTGGTGCAGGCTCCGCTTACGGCTTGAATGGCCCTCCTAAAGGCCTTACCGCGTGGGCTGTTGGGCCTCCTCCTCATTGTTTTTCATTGTTTATTTATTCTCAAAAGACATTGAGGTCACCCTCATTTGCAGTGTCGTTGAGATACAACATCATACAACATTTCAAAGCAATAGACCGAAACGTTGAAATAAAGAGCAACATTTTTGGAAAGTTTTCTGACAGTGTGCAGGACCCTTCTTTGTTTTTCAAAGATAACCTTTTTTCCCGTATGCTTTATTGCCCTACGCACCTGTCAATAGCCTTGAGGTGTGCATCGGCCTTTTGCTAAAAAGCAATAAAAAAAAACAGAACAGAACAGCAACATTTCCTCATCGCGTGATGTAGCATGCATGTTTAAAAACAGTTGCAGACACTTGAGGGTAAGTCTGCAATCAAAGATTTAAAGTATGTTATGGGAGAACAGATCTTTAATTTAAGCTGTAGGTCATTCCACGTGGTTGGGGCACTAAAACAAAAGGCTGTTTTCCCCAACTCTGTGTTTACATTTGGGACTTTTAGTGTGAGCCAGTGACTGGAGCGTGTCCTACAGGATTCCAATCCAGTATCCAGCAGAGCTTTAATATACAACGGTAAAGTTCCATCAATTGCTTTAAAAATAAACAGATACCAATGTTTATTTCGTCTGTCGGCCAAGGAGGGCCAACCCACTCTGTCATATAGGATGCAGTGATGAGTTCTGTAATGTTCACCAGATATAAATCGCATAGCAGAGTGATAAACTGCATCCACGGGCTTGAGGACAGAAGGAGCAGCTTTTCCATAGATGACATTTCCATAGTCCAACACAGAAAGAAAGACGGAAGACGACACAGTCTGGGGCGCCAACCCATACTGCTCCCGGGTGCCGTCTACATTCCGGCTGTCACCCGTCTCTCTGGTGGTCACCAGACTATACCCGGTTGTCATAGTATACTCAAAATAATATAGAATGGTATTTTGTCTTTAACCCATTTTGGGCGGGAACCCCTTTTGGTGTTAGCATTATGTTATGCTTAGCTATTGAAAAATAGCAGATCTACAAGCTTGTAGGTCTGCTATTTTTGAAAAATCGAAGAACGACTGACATAGAAACTTAGCTTTTTCAGAAAACTGTCAGGATATAGAAGACATTTTTAGAATGTGATCTCAGGTCAAAATGGGTTAAAACCATGAAAAGGTTGTATTCGTTTTGATACCGATTAATAGGAATTTAAAGTAGGCCTATACTGTGTTCCTTCAATTGATCCATGACAAACAGAATCAGTAGATTGACCTTTAAAATAAACATGCTCTGAAAAAGCACATGGCACTCCCATCTGACCACTTTACCACACGGCAGTCGAATGTCAGGTGGTTTTATACTGTATATCCTCTGTTGGGTGGAAACCTCAATAGGGCATTCATTTATGAAAAAAAACAAAGAAATATGGAGATAAGAGTTTTTTTGCCTGACAGCGACAATATGGCTTACATAATATGCATATGCATGATAGGCCACCTGCTTGAAAGAATGTGATGGCATATTGTAGTGCAGGCATATTTTATGACTTTTCATAATGTGGCATATTTTTGGCAGCTCATATTCATAGCATCAAAACCCACAGCTGAGGTCATCACAATTATGGTTCCAGAAGAAATTACACGTGATTTCTTGGAAGTATATTCCATGTTTATTGCAACATTCGTTTTGATACAGAAACATGAGGAACAAATCTACAAAAATACCAAACTGTTAAACGTGTTAAACCTTAAAACAATGCCTACTACTTTTATCATTCACTGCAGCAGCGATGAATGGGGGCCGATTTTGATTCTATAATGTCTTGCCCTAGTTTGGTAAACAGTGACAAAAGGGTTGAACAATTTAAAACTACTCATATAACACATAATGTAGTGCCTAAAGTCCTATACTTAATGGCACTACTGGTTGCCGACGGCCAGGTGGAAGTTCTTACGTGTGCCAGTACAAACTGATCTCCAAAACATGTCCGTTGAATTTAACTTTGCTTTATTCTCTGCAGTAATTTTCCTATACAACATACAGATAAAATAATAAGAAAGAAACAGTAACAAACACAGGGGACCAGCCCTCCTGAACACAGTAGAAAACTGTTAGCCTCTGCCGTCTGTCACTGGCAACACCTGTGCCTGATTAGCAGCCTGGTTAAATACCTGGGCTGGCCCAGACACTGACCAAGCTGCAGTGACACTGTCAATCAGCAAAACATTAGGTCATAATGGCTCTTACACATAATATAACCTTTCCATCCATTCCCATGACATATTGAAAGTTTCAAATACAATGACAGGCAACCACTCTTAACTGTGGTTCTCAAAGTGTGGTCCGAGGACCCCCCAGGTGTCCTTGATTAGGCCCCAGGGGGTTCCCAGCAAAATTAGTTTAGCATCAGAATCAATTTAACCACTTTTACCATATATACATCAGCTATTTGAAAATAGCAGATCTAAAAGCCCTGCTGTTTTCTATATATTTTTGTTTAACAACATATCTTGTTTATATTTATACATGCTTTACTCTGTAACTCTGGGAGTGTACACTGTACACCTGTGCATGTGTTTGGTCCGGCGTACTAGGGCTCCATTTTCGTCACCGCTAAACCCCTTATCCCTAAACTTCTTTGCCGTTTTTTTACTATTTTGCAAAACATTTTTGAATAGTTACAGTCTACAAGCTCACAACGTGTCAATGTAGATTGGCTAGTTGAACTATTCAAAAATGTTTTGCAAAATAGTCCGACACTCTACCCCAAACCCTAACCTAACCCTAACCTCACAGGGAAGCCATGGGTGAGTTTTAACTGCATGGCCATGCACGTGTCTTAACCAGCACCGCATGTCGGGAGCCACAGGTGAGTCTTAACCAGCCATGCATGTGTTGGACTGTTGCATGTCAGACTGTTAGTACACCAACTTATGCGCCCCAGTCAGTGTACAACATGGAACCAAACTGTTCCATTTGTAAACTCTGAGGGCAGTATTATGCGTGTCTTAAGTACCAGGTCTAATTACTTAACTTAAGACCTGGAGGCGTGATCAATGCCATTTGGCCAAACAGCATTGACCACGCCTCCAGGTCTTAAGTTAAGCCATAAGACCTGGTACTTAAAACACGCATAATACTGCGTGTGTATTGGTCCTGTGGCTTAAGGCCATTACTGATCGATTCTAGCCTAGCAGCCCATCAAACCATACCAAATCGTTTCCCCCACTTTTTTCCCTGGACCAAAGACATAGGGCCAGAGACCCTACATCCGTATTTTAGGGATTTAGCATTGTGTAAGAGGTGTTCGCCCGTAAAAAAATGCTATCTTGCACCCCAGCCTAAATCCCTAAAACACCTCCGCTATCCGTTACATTTGCATATGGTTTGGGCGTTACAATAATGAAACTAATCACTGTGCCACATGCCATTGCCTTTAAGAGAAGCGCAATCCATTACCCAGTATCCCCAATGATATCTTGCCTTACACTATTAGCAGAGCAGATGCCCAATTTCAAAAGATGGCGACCATTTTTGTTTTGCGTGGAGCAGATAGTGATATAATCTTTCCGGTTGTGATACAAGGATGCAATTTGGCACGAATACTCTCAAGGCTCATTCATAGCCTGGATTTTCGGTGGTGAGGTAACCACCGGAGCTGAAATAACGTTGAGCGGTAGTGAGTAAAAACAGAGAAGGGCTGGGGCGGTGGTTTGCTCTTCACCGCGGCTTGTGACGTCATGTTGTAGTTCGGTGGTCACCTCACCACATAAAATCCAGACTATGAATAACGCTTCAAAGGGACACTCTTATGGAAGAAGGCGCTGGCCACTCAAAATTCCAAGATGACGACCATTTTGTTCAAAATGGCAGCCACCTTAATTAGCAGAAGGTTGGCATAAATAATCTGTAAGGGCCACTCTTATGGAAAAAGGCACTGGACACTCAAAATTCCAACATGTCGAAGCGGAGCAGATAGGGATATAACATTTTAGGTTGTGATACAAGGGGGGCATGCTGCATGCAGTGTCAGCTGATCTAGTTTTACTATCACTGTAGTTATCAGTGTGTTATGTATTGTAATTGTTGTATTGTAATAGTTTCCCCTGGTGTTGTGCATCACAGTATTGTTCCAAGTGTTTCCTGCATCTGAACCAGTCTTGTCTAACCAGTCATTTGATTTGCAAGTGTTTCCACCTGCATCCTCTTAGTCCCCTAGCCTAGCCTATCCCGGTGTTGATTGTTGAGATCACCTGTGACTAGTTAGTCCTTGGCTATATGTATTTGGGCATGGCCAGAGCCTAAGGTGGATTGGTGTACTGAACTACTGTATTGGACCGGAGAAGACCAAATGCATACTGTTCTTTGATGCCTTCACTGGCTGCAATACGGTTGCAATACTTTTTCCATAACAGTGGCCCTTAGAGAGCCACATGTCATGCTTGTATCACAAAGTGAACGATTATATCATTCATCTGCTCTGCTATATGGCCCATGGAAGAGCCACGCACGTCGCTGCCTTGGAATACATTTATATTTGATACAGAGGGTTGTTTTGTGTGTCGTAGACTCGTAGCTCCTCTATCTATCATCCACAACACAGTCTCACTCCCAAAAAAGCAGGGACTTTTTAGTTTTTTCATTGTTATTTATATATTTATATCTGACGGAACAAATGATCCATCTTGTTGCTATTGTGCTTGCATATTGTAATACCCTGTTTTTGTGTTTGTTTGTTTTGTGTTTTGTATTGTATTGATTGTACAGTTAGGACCCTCTCGAAAACGAGATACTATATCTCTATGGGGTATTCCTAAATAATCACATAAATTCAGTTGTCATCTTAGATGATCATGGTGTTTTTTTTAAACATTGTATCATGGTTAAAAGATAATAACATAAGTTGACAAATGAATTCATGAAGAAGTATATTAATTTTTTATTGGATGTTGTACGACGACAAGAGCACCCCTCACTTCACACGGATGTGATTTTTTTTTAATTGTTTTTTTACTTGGATTTTCCTCGGATAGAATCCTAAAGAAGCCTCATGCAAAATGGAGGGCTTTTATCCACTTCGTAACGGTAATGATAAAATATGGCCGTAAGCCACGGGACAATTTGTGTGGGTCCTTGAAATGAAAAGGTCTGAGGACCACTGTGTCCTAGAAGCTCCGGAGCCCCAATGGAGCATCTCTGCGTGAGATGTGAGAGCGGAAGGGCTCTAGCGGCGGAGAGTTATGGACGTGGGCTGCGGCCAGAGGTCATCCTGGAACTGGTCGCAATTGGGGTCCCCCCGGATTTTGGGCGATGCCGCGATCTGGATCCCCGTCAAGGGGTTGACGCACCAACACTGGCCCCGCTGGCCGTGAGTGGACATGTTGCACTGAGAGAGGGAGAGAGAGAGAGAGAGAGAGAGAGAGAGAGAGAGAGAGAGAGAGAGAGAGAGACAGAGAGAGAGAGAGAGAGACAGAAAAAAGGGAGGCTGGAAATTACTGGAAGGGGAGAAATGTGTGGAGGGAATGTGGGTAGGGGGGACGGGGGGACGGGTCTTAACTCTTAAATGATGCATGTAGTACAGTGGGGCATCATTACGTCCCTGTCGGACAGAAACCTTGTATGTAAAACTGTCACTTTTCAAGAAATGGAAAAAAATGTATCCAATGTAGTTACAGCTATATATGTAGTTATTTATTCACAAACACCTGTTGATACTGGTGGTTCAATATTTATAAAACCTATAGACACGCTTAAACACTTAGGGGAGATACAAGGTTTGTGCCAGACAGCGACGATGATAATAATATGGTGTGTGTGTGCATCTATCAGGGGCGTGGGGGGCAATTATTGGACGAGATTGAAGGCTGGGACAGAGGGGTGGGGCAATGTCCACCCAATAACAGCCCATGGTCAGGTCATACCCCCACCCCATGACAGACACATGCACACACGCGCGCACACACACACATAGAGAGAGCGAGGCATGCCAGTGGACACAGGCCCCCTGCCGAGACCCCCTCTTCCACCGGCCCCCTTAAAAATGAGGTCATAATTGAAGCGGACACCGATTATGCCGCGCGTACGGGGGGCTAAGAGATGGTGGTGTGTGTGTGTGTGTGTGTGGGGGGGGGGGGGTTGGGGGGGTAGAGAAAAGAATGAAAAGTTTATGGGAGGGTGTGGGGGGTGGTTTAGTCTTTCCATTTTCTTCCAAGAACAAAAAGAAGTGACAGTTACGGTAATTACCCGGCGAGGAAGGCGGGTTTCAGAATGTTATGGAGGTACAGTGTGCTGTGCCCTGGGAACTGAGTCTCCTGGAACCAAAACAATGCTGTTGTTGTGTGAGAAGCGCTGGTGAAAAGGCCCGTGACCAGTGGTGGTGGTGGAAGAAGTACTTCTAAGTAAAAGTAGCAATACCAATATGTCGGGGCAGAAACCTCTTATCTCCATATTTGAACCTGTTGTGTTTTTTTTCCCCTGTAAATTAACACCCTGCTTGCAGCGTCACTACGACAGTATCCGAAATAGCAGATATGCAAGATCGAAACGAGGCGCAACGTGATGCTATTTTTGAATTTGAATCCTGAAAACTAACAGTTTTGACATATGAGGTTTCCACCTGACAAGACAATATACAATGTAGAAATACTCTATTACAAGTAAAGTGTCCTGTATGTATTACGAGAGTATAGTACAGTAGGTATAAAATAGGTATAGGGCTTAATTATTTAATGTTTTTTAATAGCAATCAAAACCTGCAAAGTAACTATTGTCAAATAACATTAGCAGAGTAAAAAGTGCAATATTTGCCTCTGAAATGTAGTGCGCATGAAGTAGAATTATACTCAGCTACACTATTTGACTAAGTATTTGAGTAAATATACCAATAGCACTGGCCATGACATCAATAAGGAGGAGGATGAAAGTGTGCAGGGTAGCTATGATTGTATGAAATCTGGATGAATTTACGCTCTGTTGTTGTTTGCATTGTTTTTCATTCCCTCCGCCAATGGGATTGGGAGGGGTTGTGTTTTCACCCAGTTCTGTGTATTTGTTATCTCCAGCCGAAGACATGTGTGTGTGTGTGTGTGTGTGTGTGTGTGTGTGTGTGTGTGTGTGGGGGGGGGGGGGGGGGGGGGGGTTCGTCCCTGTCCGTGGTTATTCTCACAAAGCACTACACCGGTGGTAGACCCTCAGCGTTCTTTGAAAGGGTTCCAAATGGATCCTTTACAAGTCTGTAACTCTAGAGAGTTATGGCCGGGGGTCCTATAGAAATGGAAAAGGTAGAGAACCACTGTACTACACCAATCAGTGTCAGTGCACGCTGCAGGTCAAGCTCATAGCACTGTGAATGGGTGGCTCCGGGCGGCCTTGTAAAGACAGCAAGCGCCTCCTATTCTCCCGTCACTGAGAACTGCTGTTGCTAAGTCGCTATGCTACCGTTTTTGACGTGATGTTCACAGACATGGATTAAATAAATATATGAATTTTTATCAAATATGTTAGGTACCATGAGACTGAACTAACATAAGTTGTTTTTCTCTATGTGTTTGTTTGGCAAACTTTGTCGTAAGCACACAGCCTGGCTGGACTGGCTCAATATACAAGGAAGTGGCTCTCTCTGGTGAGTGCAAAGTGTAACTAAAAAGTTGTAACCGTTTTAGAAAAGCAATAAGCCACGCAAGGTCATTGTACCTTGTATTTTATGACATACTGATTAAGTATGCTTCCACTGCATTATGTCTTTATGTTGCCCTGTTTAGCCTATGTGTTGTTTTTGCCCTTTAGTATTTTTTGTGTACAGCACTTTGTTTTGGACAGTTAGCAACAGTTAGCACACTCTGGTAAAGAGTGTTACATTCTCTACAAACATTTCTCCTTCCTTCTCTGTGCTACGGTACTACTCTTGTCCTCTCCCTCTTTTCTAATTAGGCTACTTATGCCCCGCAGCTTTGTGCGTGCACGCGCGCACACACACGCGCACACACACACACACACACACACACACACACACACACACACACACACACACACACACACACACACACACACACACACACACACACACACACACACACACACACACACACACACACACACACACAGTGCCGTTCTGTCAGAGCAACAAGCAGTCACAATTTACCATACTGCGGTACCATAACAGGCTGGGCCGGGCCTGGGCTTAACTCCATGGACCCGGGCCGGCCCAGGGCCCATATTTTGGACCTGTGCAGGGCTAATGTATGAGCACGAGGCCTCAACAGCTGCAAGGGTGATCTACAGTACAGACTACAGTACAGTACAGTACAGAGCTCTGTACAAAGTAGAGACCTGCGGATGGCGGATTTAGCCGCGGTTGCCCACAGTTTAGGGTGGATTTGGGTCAATGAAATATAGGCCTATTATAAATGCATCTTGGATAAACCGCGGCTGAAATAATGTGGGAAATAAATGAATGGCATCGAACTATAGGCTTATTATAGCATTTAAAACGCACAAAATATCGGCGTGTTAGTAGTATTTTAATATTACATAATTTTCCATCAGGCACAAAGCCGTCTATACACGTTGGCTGGGGTCCGTGCAAAACAACAACACGGCTTCCATTTTCGCATTGCAACTTTTCAGGAATAGAAAGCCTGCAGGTTCTATTAGCTTGGATTCCCCATCGATGATGTCACTGGAAGACGGGTTTCTGAACTGCCCACAGCCCTCCTATGAGACGCAGACTGAGGGGAAAAAAGTTTTGCGATTCTGTTACTATTGGGTGTGCTAAATAACATCTAGAATGGCATCGTTTTCAAGATGGAGCCCACGATGGCCGCCAGAAGCTTAAAATGCCTATGGTTTCATTGCAAACCAACCACTAGGGGGCGAGCGAAATTAGTTTGCGATGGGTTTTGAAAACCTTATGCCCATACCAAACACCATGCCAAAATTAAAAAAGAAGTTACCAAGTGCATAATTGTTATGATGTTTTACATATTAAATCCCAGGTTATAGGCATTTTAGCTCCCGGCAGCCATCACGTAAAAAAATCATGATAATGATGCACTTGTTAACACCCCCATCGCCCAGGACGAAGTTCTTTGTCCTTTCTATTAGTAACGCCCGACGCCCAAGCAGGGACGTGGTGGGCCCATAATTCAGCCCGGGAAGTGGAGTTGTGGAGGCCCTCTAGGCACGCGGCCAAGGCCCGCGTGCCGGCGAACTGATGGCGCGCGCCGGCGAAACGAAACACCGACATTATTATGTCACAAAGCAACATGATTATATAGGCTGTTACCTTGTTAAAAGTGAATTGTGTTAATCTTCGAAATTAAATATATGATCTCTTATTTTTTGATTAATACAACAACAAAAAAACGGCTGGCCCAGACCGGCCTGGACTGTTCACCAAGTAGAGGATTTTATTAGTTAACACTGCCTAGCTGACCCATGCTCTGATTTCTATAGACTAGTATTGTTCCAAATGTTCTATTGGGTTCCAATTGGGAGCTCTATGGTTTTCGGTGCTGCACAGACGTTTTCTCATGAACTCTGGTTCTCTCTGCAAACACGTTTTTATTGCCTTGTAACCCCAGGGCTGAAACACTGTTGCCTCACTTAAGATGACAACATCATCCCATCTAAGTGTGTATTTGTTGAGGAAGGGTGGGTGGGTGCTCTGTGCAGTTGTTCGGGTGGGGTGGGGGGTTGTTGTAGGGGGCAGTGTTGCCTCACCCATAATGATGACGTTACCTCCACATTCCTGTGTGTGTGTGTGTGTGTGTGTGTGTGTGTGTGTGTGTGTGTGTGTGTGTGTGTGTGTGTGTGTGTGTGTGTCCATAAGGCCCCACGAGGATAGTGAAACCAGATGAAATGGAGCATGTAGGGACATTGTTGTAG
Source organism: Electrona antarctica (assembly GCF_951216825.1). Taxonomy (NCBI): domain Eukaryota; kingdom Metazoa; phylum Chordata; class Actinopteri; order Myctophiformes; family Myctophidae; genus Electrona; species Electrona antarctica. The sequence continues at coordinate 37,016,327 of NC_136794.1, read as the reverse complement.
CCTATACCCCATGAGGGATATAGTCATTTTAAAAGGAGCATTCAGTGATTTGGGTGATTTGGAAAAAAACCTGGTCCGCCCCAGTAACAAGATATGCACATGCACACGCTCTACAGTGGGGGGGACACGCAACAGGCCAACAGCATGCGCAGCACGCGCACTCGATCCTGATTGGAGGAACTAGGGGAGGGAGGGACTAATTATATGGTCAGCACACTCTATAGTAGGGAGGATAATCACAAAAAAATAAAAGTGATATTTGAATTAAGTGAAATCACTGAATAGAGTACAATAACAATTATGACAACAATCAGTTTGGCGCTATAGACCAATTCAGAAACGGGTCCCCTGGTCGCAGCGAACGTAATTCCTGTAGGCGGAGACGACATATCTGCAGTGTAAACTTCAAACGTTACTCTTTTACCTGCTTTTTACTAACACTAACTTTACAAAGACGCCCAGAACATGGGGATGAACCTGTGTAGTTTATGGCTGCTGCAACAGTAGTGGCAACATTCAACTTTGGAGAAAAACGGAATGTCCAAAAATACGCCGCAGTGGCTGAGACCAGAGCCATAGAGTAATGGTTGAGACGAAGCAGTGAAAGGTCCTGAAAGATACATAACGTCAGTCTTACCCAATACCCAATCTTTCTGTTGTATGAACACAAGGCTGATGTACTTTATACATCATACTTTAAATGCTTAGTATGATCTTTAAGACCACTCCTGAAAACCTTGGAAGCCAATCGAATCAGGATGGAATATGAAAAATCAAACAGACCCATCTTGATCACATGACGATAGAGATCATGTACTGATTAGCGTAAAATTTGGATGAAATCGGAAAGAGTAAAATAAAACAAATTTGTTACATAAGTCTGCCTCCTGGTGGCGCTATAAAGAGCAGATGTGAAAAGGGTTTTCCTTGGCCTTTAGGAAGTTTTACACAAGTTATAGCGATGATTTGAGAATTTTCAAGTGGCACTGGCATTTCTTCCTCGGCCTAGTGGGAATGTGCATGCAACATGTCACGGAAATCACACAATGTGTTCATGGTTTGCAGCATTTTGTTCGTACTCCTGCAAACTTTGGCAGCCAATCTTAGCCAATCAGGATGGAGTCTGAAAAATCTGAAAGAGCCGTTTTGTTTAATGGCTATAGAGAGACTGTGTACCACTTCAACTTCACTACATCTCTGAGGAAAAGATTGTACCTTTACTCCAATACTTAGTTACTAGTAACTTTTTTAGATTTAGATTTGTATTACTAAACACACATTAACCACTTAAGCTCTCTATATATTTAAAATGGCCGGTCTACAAGCTCACAGATTTGTATACATTTTGAAAACTTGAAATTGGACACTCTGTATAATAATGAGTACTTTTACTATGCCTAAAGTAGATTCTGAATGCCAGTATTTCTGCAGTGTGGTATTGATACTTTTACTTAAGTAAAAAACTGTGAGTACATTTTTCCACCGCTGCCAGTGCCCACCACCACGGCTCACCTGTTTGAGGTTGTAGTATCCCTGTCTGTCACAGTTGGGAAAGCGGAGCTCATACAGGTTCTCCAGCGGACCTCGGTTATCCTGGAAGGTCATCTTGGCTATCTCCTCCAGGACATTGTCCAACTCCTGCTCACAAGAACTCTGAAAGGACGGAAGCATAGAAGTAATACTAAGTACAAATTGACAACCAGCGGTGCCCACCATTTTTCATGTCAACTAGAAAAGCAGTCCCTCCAGAAACTGCGTGGGCTTGCCAAAAAACGCAATGTATGAAGTACAGTATAAAATGTATTAGGAAAAGTTTTTAAAAAATACAAAAAGTTAAAAACAAAACAATTTGTAAAAAAAGAATAGTATAAGCATAAATAACTGCATAAAGCGGAACATGTTGAAGTTTGAACAAATTTTCTAGCATAAAGTATGTGGAAGTAGTATGATGCCGAAAAAGTGGCAGAATAAAGTAAGTAAAGTTATAAGCAAGTACAGCTCGTTCCTATTGGTCCATAAACAAAATTTCGGGACTGTAGCATGCTGCAAAAAAAAGTTAAAGCTGTGTAAAGGCCAGCCAATAGGAAGACAGAGGGGGTGGGGCTTAAGCAATTAAACAATTACAGCTTGTTGCTATTGGTGGACTACATCCATGTACCAAATTGTGAGGCTGTAGCATGTTGTAAACAAAAGTTATAGCTGTATAAAGGCCAGCCAATAGGAAGACAGAGGGGGTGGGGCTTAAGCAATTAAGCATGTACAGCTCGTTTCTATTGGTCGATAAACGAAATGTTGGCACTGTAGCATGCTGCAAAAAAAAGTTATAGCTGTGTAAAGGCCAGCCAATAGGAAGACAGAGGGGTGGGGCTTAAGAAACCGTGCCACATGCCATTGCCTTTAAAGTCGCATTCACACCAGCATGCTATACTGCGATTAAAACGAATCCTGCTGCGTATTGTCGGAAAATGTGCTTTGTTTGGCAGGTGTGAATTAAGGCTCATTCGTATCCTGCATCAAAGAACCGCATTCTACTTTGCCAAACAAGAAATTATCACATATAGGCCTAGTGATTTGTCAGGTGAAAGAAGCGCTGTCTCCGTTGTGTTCTCCCCCCCCCCCCCCCCCCCTTCGCGGCCATTTGCGTGCGCTGTCTCCGTTGTGTTCGTGTTCTCCCCCATATTAATATGATTATTATTTTAGTAACGTGTTTGCAGCCGTGTTTGGTTTGAAGTTATATCGAGTGACGTTCGAACATTGCAAACGTGTCTTCCCCATCAGACCCGTGAGTGTGACTGTGAGTGATCATGCTTGTCTGTCTGCAGTCTGCTTGGCTGCCAGGGATATGCTTCTCCCCTTCCTTCCCATTACTCAGAGGCCACTTTGCCGTCCCATTGGCTAGAAGCAGCCACTCATGACTAGGTGGCGAACTGTCGTCTACATTTTGTTTGTTTGACAAAAACTGGGCTTTCGCTTCGCACCTGACTTCGATTCACTGCAGGTGTGAATGCAATCGCATCAAATAAAGGAGAAGAAGCATACAATGTGGCGGATGAATGAGGAGTATAAACATATTTGGAGACGGAGAAGGCATATTTTACACCGCACAGCTGTCCCGTTACCGTGGATAGACATGGTCAAATAAGGAGACCGAAGCCCTCATCGAAATATGGTCGGACGAGCACATTTATCAATTGCTTAAAGGTGTAGTGAAATGGCTTTTTGGGCATTTTATTTTGAAGTTTCAGTCTCAGACGGCAGGATCTTAGTTTCTGAACCAATCAGAGCGTTGCATCCCTCCAGGCTATGGGGACGTAGGTCCGTCTCATGCATGACCACATGCACGCACATGCACAGTGGTTTGTTTACAAGTGACAGAGAGACCTGCAGCAAAGCCAGGGGGTTATCTCTAACCCCTACACAACCTATATACATATTTTAGCGTGATGATTAAGTTTAAAACGAGTAACACACTGTCTGGATGTCATCTTGAATGATATTAAAAACAGAGGATTTCTGTAATCAGTAGCAGCTGTGTTTGGACGGACGCGCAGGAATGGAACTCAAACGGGTGAGCTTCATTTTTATTGGCTTTTATTGATGTGTATCTCTACACGTAATCACGCAGCACGTTTTATAAAAAACACCACAAATGAGAATTTTCTCATTTTTTGGTATCCATTGTTAGGTATATGCCCATATGGTGACCACGGATATGCTCTAAAAGTGTGAAAAACATATTTTTGATTTCACTACACCTTTAAGGAAACACATGAAAACACGTATAGAATATTCTGTCTGTATTTGTCGGTCTGTCTGTCTGTCTGTCTATCTGTCTGTCTGTCTGTGCGTAAACATGGATGGCTATCTGTGTGTGGGGACTTTCTTCATTGCTCATTACTTGTTTAAATATAAATACTTCAAAATTAAACACATGTTTAGCTCAGCATGATCTATAAACTGTATAGCTAACATGGCATATGCATACTGTATGTGTCACAACCCCTTTGGCCTGGCCTGCAGGGCCTATGTTGTCCATATATGCTGTACTGCCCTGTGTGTATTTCTCCCCCAGATCACATCACGTGGGCGTCGGCCCACTTGAGACACCTCATTAGGTGCATTAGGAGCACCTGGAGAGTGCTCCAAACATTTTCCTCCCATGATGTCACTGAGCCAGACTTAAATAGCCCTCTTGTGGCAGCAGGAAAAACCTGGCTTCTGCTTCCGGCTATACCCTTCAAAATAAAAGTCTGGCCTTCTGGGGTCCGTTACAAGCTCCACACTCGACCTGTCTATTACACGTTCCATCAAGCGGAATTCGCATTGCGGCTGGTCTGAGGAGGCTCTATCCGCTGTTCTAAACCTGTGTGGGTAAGATAGCAATTGAAAGTGGGTAGTGTGGCCGCAAGATAACGTTCCCGGATAGTGGAAGGTTCTAAACCCACTATAGGCAGGTAAGGCATGTCATACGTTAGGACCCTGAGTCTAAATCAGTACTTCTCTAACTTATTCATGTCAAGGTCCCTCACGGATGCCCCATATGAAAATGTTTCGTGCCGAAGATTTGTATAAAAAAAGAAATACAAAATAATTTTGAACACTATTCAATTAAAAAAAAATAAAAAATGTACAAGCTTGTACATCTGCTGTTTTTGAATAGGCAATGCAAAAACTAAGATGACACAGGTGCTTTAGCAGTTTTAATCCTGTTTTGATTATTATTATTATTTAGAAACAGTGCATTTTTCCACACAGACTGGTTGGCTAGCTATTACGGCAGAGATCTCTCAGAATCTCTCACACATGCGCGCGCGCACGCGCGCACGCACGCACGCACGCACGCACGCACGCACGCACGCACGCACACACACACACACACACACACACACACACACACACACACACACAGCTAGGGTATCAGGCTGCCGGTGGGGGGATCAAAGGGGTCCAAGCCTTCTGATTAGTTGGCTGCAGATGAGAGAGCAGGGCAGAGGAGAAGGCAGGCTCTGCCATGGACCTTATCACACATCACACAATATCCATGAAAAGGCCTCTCTCTCTTTCTCTTTCATACCGTTTCTCTTTCACATCACTCTCTCTTTCTATCACGCACGCACGCACGCACGCACGCACGCACGCACGCACGCACGCACCTGTTACCGTGTCTGGTCCTTGCACTTTAGCTGCTATAGTACACACGGGAGAGGTGACAAGTCCACATTATATCCAGTCAAGGTATCCAGCTCATTATTCACCTCATTCCAAATAATTTGCATCTTTGTACAAGAATACTAGTATCTTGGCATAAGATTTTCAAATACCACATCAGTGTTGGGAAATTATGACAAAAGACTGGCTTCTTGTGCAAAAATTAAAACCAGCTTTTCCTTTGAATTGTATAGGAAGAGGAGTGTTGAAGTAACTTTTCTATCAGTTGTGGATTATGGAGACACAATTTACAGACATGCTTCTGCCTCCACACTTAAGCCTGGTTTATACTCCATCATACTATAAATTAAAAGCATATTATGCCCTTAGACTCTGTTTATCACTCAGCTCTATGATTCATTACTGGTGATGGTCACGTAGTCACCACTGTATTCTATACCATTATTGTCGGGCAGAAACCTCTTATCTTCATATTCTAACATTTTATGTTCATTCATAAATTAACGCTGTACTTGATCATACTACAGCGTCACACAAAAGCATCAAAAGTAGGAGATCCACAACCTCGAAATGCGGCACAAAGCAACGCGTTTCAAGCTTGTCGATCTGCTACTTTTGCTGCTTTTGAATTTGAATTCTTTAATTTTTATTAAAAATTTTTGTACAGCATTCCACAGATAGTTGATCTCATACTGATCTAATGTTTTATTATTTTGTTGTTATTGCGTTTGTATTTTATCTCATTCTCATTTTAATTGTTGATCTTGTATTCACGCTCAATGATTTCTCAGGGAATATTACAGGTTGAATGAATACATTAATGTACAGTATATAGTATATACTAACGCCCCGTTTAAACAACAACAGGCTCCCGAGAAAACGTCAAAATAACAGATGTAATCAGATGTGCCGTCCATTTAAACGGCAATGGCGCTATAGGGGGTTGGAAACGCTCCGCCTTGCGTCTCCATGTAAATCATGGGAAAACGCAGTGGCGTGCACAGACATTTAGAGGGGCAGGTGCTCAAGTGGAAAAAAAGGGCACTTTGTGCAGCGCGTGGAACCGGCCGGTTGCCTTAATAGTGTGAGATTTATAGATTGTGGGGCCTAAATAATATATTAGAAGCTTTTTATCAAGAATTGATCAATGTTACCATGGTCCACATACTGTACAGTGTAACAAAATAAGAAAAAGTGTTTTTTTTATTATTTTTTCTTCGAAAGGGCACATTGCCAAAAGGGCAGGGGGTGCTCTAGCACCCCCTAGTGTCTATCTGTGCACACCACTGGGAATCCGCAGAACGTGTGATGTCATGGCTCACATCGGTTCACGTCGCGTATGCTTATTATATTGGAGCAGAGTCGTAGTCGGTATTCAAGTTCCTAGACCTAGGATGAGCAATCGCTCCCTCGACCCACTCATCCTATATAGGAATACAAATTTAACGAGCCACGAAACCACGCTGCATTGGAGAACAATAGGAAGTAGAAAGGCTGTGGTTCTATGCATGCGTTGACTGGTCTATCTAGCAGTGCGTCACCGCCACCTAGCCACCTGGCATGCACACTACAGCATTTTCAATCACTGTTGTGCCTCCATCTGAACGCAGAATAAAGAACGCAACGGCACTTTGACCGTTGTCATCAAACCATGGCCTAAGTTATGTGTAGTACCTATGTACAGTATAGATCATGATATAAATCCAAATTATCCTTTATTTCTTGCTTCTGTGCTCTAGCTCAGTGGTTCCCAAACTTTTTTGTGTCAAGGACCCCCATATCAACATTTATTAGGCCACGGACCCCCCATTTGAAAACATATGCAAATGACCCTGATAAGGGAGGATTTTTACGGCTCTAGCAGTGATTCCGAAACATATTAATTTCATGGACACCCAGTTTAACACGCATTATGCTACGGACCCCCCATTTAATGGCATTTCTATCTCTGGGACCCCAATTTATATTGTAAAACCACTGTTAATTTAACTCTGAGAGTGTACAAATGGAACCAAATGGTCCCGCTAGGGTCCATTTGGTTCCATTTGTACACTCTCTGAGTTACAGACCCATAAGGGTCCATTTGGTTGCAAATTATCATTTAGCTGGGTCCCCCCTGGAACTCCCTCAAGTACCCCTGGGGGTCCCCGGACCCCACTTTGGGAACCACTGCTCTAGCTGGCAGCAATCCTTCTTTATCCTTCATATGGTGATTTTTTTTGCTCATTTGAATGACTTGAATCACTATTTATGATTTCACGCTCTTAGGGGTGTAACGATACCGTAACTGCATCTATGCATCTTTTTTAATTTCAACAATCAAATTATAGTGACATGTAAACAGCAACATATTGGATTGTTTGACTTTGTATCGAATCATTTTGCAATGCAAATAATCGATTGTATCTGTATCGAAGTACTGCACTGCGTTGTATTTAGCAATTTAAGAAGAAGAACAGAAAAAGATGGGTTTAAATACTTTTCCATTCCATATCCCTACACTTGGTCTATCAATAAATGTGTGTATTCTCTGTGTTCATGTCAAGGTGCGGGTTTGTCCGCACCTTGTGTACAAATACAATGTCCATGTATTTGCATCAACAACTTAAACCCTACATACTTGACCCCCAGGTCTATCCTTTTCCGCTCTACACCAAATCCATTCGCAGCTAATACTTAGATGCAATGTTCTTGCCCATTGTTCACCAATTAGGACATTCCACGAATAGGATGCTATAGGCCTATAGGGTTCATGTGGTTAAAAGTGTAGATGCAAACTAACAAACTGCCTGCTTCTCATTGTTTCCCTTAATTGACCTTTGACCTCTGCCACATTTCAAACCAGTGACATATTTATATAAGGGGAACAAATACCTATATCGTGTGGCGTCTTCTTCAAGCCCATAAAGACATGGAATGTGTCACCATCACACTGACGACATCCCAGCGGCATTATGTTGATTCTGCCTCATGCGACCGCACACGACGCGACACGGTGCAGCGCGTCCATGCTTGACACTAGCCGTCTGAAGCCCCATTCACCCCCCCCCTCCCCACCACCCCCACCCCTTTTGTTGCCTCCATGGTCTTGTCAATTGTTTTGCACCCCTCTCGTTGTGTGTTTTGTTGTTTTGCCGCGAGAGAGTGAGTTAAATGGGGGAGAAAATGCGGGCATGTATATCATTGTTCCTCAGGTCGGAACATATTTCCACGGGGGCCTCCGCTTTCCAAAGCCCCCCCCCCCCCCGCCCCATGCTCATTTGCATGATGAAGAAAAAAACGAAATAGAGGGATATCTGTGTTTGTACGTCATCCCACACTGATGTTTTGTTTTACGAATAATCTTTTTCCAAGAATTGATTTTAGTTCGTCTGGACGCGCGTTTTCTACCACGAATGAGTGAATGAGGACAGGAGGGGTGTAAATCTATCCGGAATTGGATTAAATGGGCGATTCACACACATTCCAATGTTGACAACAAAACAATGGCACATGTTTTTATGGAGAAACTCCACGTGACCAATTATTATAGGTTTATTCAGCCTATGCGTACGTAGTACAGTAGCCTACAGTTCATTAAGAAAAACATGCTCCGTGGGTTCAACTAATCTGAAAGCCTTTTGATTTTCTTAACTAGAGTGGAAATATGAAAAACAGCGAAAATGAAAAAATAAAAAATAATAGAAAACACCCTCATATCGTCGCTTGCCGGCAGAAACTTCTGATCATTCTAAATTAACGCCCTACTTGATCATACTGCAGTGTCAAAAACAGCAAATTTACCAGCCCGAAACACGATGCAAAGCAACGTATTTTGAGCTTGTTGATCTGCTATTTTTGCTATTTTTGAATTTGGATCTTATGTTTTGGACATAATGAATGAGGTTACCACCCAACAGAGACGATATGCTCTGGTCTAATTTATTCAACAACAGTTCTTCATCAGGTCAAACCTGACAAAGTGCCTTGGCTCGAATACATGGATAACTGGAGCATATGAGTGTGTGTGTGTGTGTGTGTGTGTGTGTGTGTGTGTGTGTGTGTGTGTGTGTGTGTGTGTGTGTGTGTGTGTGTGTGTGTGTGTATGCGTGCGTGCATGTATTATTCTGAACAATATCAGGCCCATCGGTTAGATTTTCCAGGAGATAGAGATACTACTGTAAGTGACTTGTAATTACATCCTATACTGATGTAAGATTAAAGTGTGCGTGTTTTGTGTGACCCGCAGGCTCGTTGGATCACAAACAAACAAAGTCCAAAGTCAGAAGAAGTTTGGAGTGACTTGCTTATTGATTTTTGGCTGTTAAAAATGTGCAACTTTACAGTGAAGTCCTCTGTGTCCATTTATCCGGTAGTACAGTACCTCCATTCGGTTACATACTGCATGCTCTCGGTTAACACAGAGTATTTGACATTTGTGTCTGTCTGTATTTAACATTTGAGTGTGTGTGTGTGTGTGTGTGTGTGTGTGTGTGTGTGTGTGTGTGTGTGTGACTGTGTGTGCGTGTTCGCATGCACGCTTGTGTGCATACAGTACAGTGTGTTTGGGTGAGCGTCCAGATGAGGGCACCAATGTACCATGGAGGTGAACAACATGCAAACACAAGTGACCCCTCTATTCACTTCTCACGCCACCATGTCAAAACATCAGTGATGCAACTTCACTTCACAGTTCACACACAATTTACGAATAATCCCTTTCCAAGAATTGGAACACACACACACACACACACACACACACACACACACACACACACACACACACACACACACACACACACACACACACACACACACACACACACACACACACACACACACACACACACACACACACACACACACACACACACACACACACACACACACACACACACACACACACACACACACACACACACACACACACACACACACACACACACACACACACACAAAATGGGGCTCTCAATTATTATCAGCAGAGGTGCCGGTAGTAACAGTATAATGGGAGACACCACAGCCCTGCCGAGGAGCAGAGTAACAATCCCATTTTAACTCAATTCACTCAGAGTCGAGGGGGGGGGCTCCAAAGTTACGGTTCTCAACCTTTTCTGGTTGAGAACTCTCAAAAAGAGTTTGCGGCCCACCCATCTGACCAACAGTCACAGTGGTGGGAAAATAACTATTTTTTTTTACTAAAGGTATCAATTCTGCAATATAGAAATACTCTTTACAAGTAAAAGTCCAGAAATATACTTGTAAAAGTACAAAAGTATTGGCATCAAAATGTACAAAAGTATGTCCGGTTTCAAGTTTTCAAATGTATAAAAAACGTATGAAAATAGACGATCTACAAGCTCACAATGCTCTATATTTTCAAATGGCCGAAATGTATATGGCTGAAGTGGTTACTGTATACGTTTTGGAAGGTATTGGAAATTCTCAAGTAATTAAAGTACACACCTCAAAATTGTACTTAAATACAGTACTTCAGTGAATGTACTTCCACCACTGCTGACCAGTTAACTAAGTGGTCAGATGGGGCCATGCACGTGCTGACCTGGGGCGGTCTGGGGTTCCTGGCTTCCTCTGCCTGAGGGTTTGTCTTCATCCTGCTCTTGCGTTCGTTCTGATGGTTGTCCACTGCCGTCCTCTTGGGCCCGTACAGCCGGGTGTTTGGCGGTCTCCTGGGTGGACCCTCAGTGCCATGCACCTCTACACACAAAACACACATGCACAAACACGCACACACAATCTCAGTTCAAACAAATACGTCGCTGTTGCTTTCGGGGCAGAAACCTTTTTATCTCCTTAACCCATTTAGGCCTGACGTTTATTACAAAAAAATAAGTCTTCTGAAATAATATATATTCAAAGATTTGTGCCGCATTTTCACAATTTTTCAACTTCCTTGGTCCTCACTAATGTTCATGATAAAATGCCAAAAAAATATATATATTCTACTCAGTCTGTGTCTCAAGGGAGGGCTGTGGGCAGTTCAGAAACCCGTCTACCAGTGACATCATCGATGTGGAATCCAAGCTAATAGAAACTGCCGTCTTACTATTTGTGAAAAGTTGCAATAAAGTTGCGATAAATACAAATATAAATATGTTTTTTACCTGCTGATTGCAAAGCAAACAGCAGGTCTATGAATAGGTCTGAAACTTGCAACACGACAACGACACCTAGTCGACAATTTGGGTTGCCTAGTCCGCAAATTTCCCGCCACGCTTCGCTTGTTCATCACCTCAGTTTTTCCCGCCACGCTTCGCTTGTTCATCACCTCAGTTGCTCGGCTGGTTTTGGGAGGCTGGTTAGCTTATTTCTGACACGAAAAAGTTGACTACACTGGCAACCATACTGCCGACTACTTCTGATTGGATGCCTTGTCTCCAGCAACAACCTATGGGGATAACATCCCATAGTCTGCACGCCATGAAGAAGACTCGCAACATAACCGCTCCGTCATACTAGCCATGTGGACATTGACGCCAGCAACCAGGCATAGAAGTGGCAAATAAACCACACGCAGCAATGACACCGGCATCACGACACGCATCTTACACTACCGCGGGGACCCCCCTTATCCGCACACCCCCACGCACTATCCCGCGGACCCCCGCGGAGGACGCCGTGGGGGGCCGCGAGTCGCGACAGTCTGCGTGGGGGTCCGCGACACACAGCGGTCCCCACGGACGTCGGCAAGGAAACAACCAAATGGACCAACAGTCCATTTGTACAGTGTCTTTCGTTTTTTTGGACACGGACTGAGACAACAAGCGCCCACACTGGTTACATTGCTTATCTGTCATGCAAACACTATATCTGTACAGCCTGTTCAACGTCCCCCTTGTGCCATTATCTTCTGCCAGTAAACACAACACAGATAGCACATGGCTAACTTGTTAGCCGTGCCAGCCAGGGAGGAGGAGGCATGACAACTGTTTGAAAGTATTGTACAGTCACTACAGTGACAACTATTGAAACTTTATTGGTAACAAACAACACTGCGTGGTCCACCCAGCTCAACCCCTCTGCCCCCATTCACTTGACACCTCGGACCCTTTCCCACCGGTTAGTTCCCAATAGGAACCGGTTCAGTTCTTTTTGGTTCTTAATTACTCCATGAGCCAGAGCTCCAAAATTGGAACGTTAATTAGGAAATGAGTGGGTAAAACCATATCTATATTAGATTGGTAACCAGGACACTTCCCCAATTGAGTACTTACACGAAGACAATGATTTATTTTATGGAAAATAATCACAAATATGAAAAAACTACTACTGTGGAAGGGTTACCATGTATTAATTTACTTGTATTGATCCTATAAACAATTTAATATAGCTCTAGTTTTCACTCGGAACACAATAGTTCCACCTTAGAGAACTTTGGTTCCTACCTAAACTACCACGCTGAAACTGACACAGAGGCAGTTATAGCGGACCCCCGCAGATAATAACAATCAGCAGGTAATTAATTGATTTAATCAATTCTTGTTTTTTAAAAATTTTAACGATGATGTCACTGGTGGACAGGTTTCTGAACTGCCCACAGCCCTCCTATGAGACACAGACTGAGTAGAAGAAAATTGTGGTATTTTTATATTTTATCTGGAGCATTAGTGAGGACCAATTATATGAAGATAAGTAGAAAAGTGGTCCTTTGTGATATTTTCCCCCCCAGAACTGTCTCAGTGCCACAGGACTCCTTTGGACACCTCCCCCTGGTGGCGGTGAGTGACAATGGTGCCTTTGGGCGCCTTTAAAAAAAAAAATTGTATCCATATTTTGAAAATTGCTCTAATCTGCATGTCAGGTGATGACATGCACATTACATGCACAATATAATTTAATTTTCTTTCTTTTATTTATAATGGGCTTCGGTGGCAACGAGGGCCAAAACTGGTGTTCACCAGGTGGCACTGAATGAGTTAATTTAATGCCCTATACTATGCAGATCTAAAAGCTTG